>NW_028320947.1:0-155965 GCF_062004578.1 Staurois parvus | reverse complement strand
GTGCCATGAACCCCACCAGCACAGCATGACTTGCCACCTCACTCCCGGCAAAATTATGAGACTTCTCCAAGATTCGAAGAAGTCACATCTTCACATGTTTCCGAGCTTCTTCACCTCCCCGAGGCCTCTCACTCACTACTTCTCTTCTGTGACCCCTCAGGCTAGGAGACCCTGTGCCCTGAACCCCACCAGCACAGCATGACTTGCCACCTCACTCCCGGCGACACTATGAGACTTCTCCCAGACATGAAGAAGTCACATCTTCACATGTTTCCGAGCTTCATCACCCCCCCGAGGCCTCTCACTCACTACTTCTCTTCTGTGACCCCTCAGGCCAGGACACCCTGTGCCCTGAACCCCACCAGCTTCTTCACCCCCCCGAGGCCTCTCACTCACTACTTCTCTTCTGTGACCCCTCAGGCTAGGACACCCTGTGCCCTGAACCCCACCAGCACAGCATGACTTGCCACCTCACTCCCGGCGACATTATGAGACTTCTCCCAGACATGAAGAAGTCACATCTTCACATTTCCGAGCTTCTTCACCCCCCCCAAGGCCTCTCACTCACTACTTCTCTTCTTTGACCCCTCAGGCTAGGACACCCTGTGCTCTGAACCCCACCAGCACAGCATGACTTGCCTCCTCACTCCCGGCAACATTATGAGACTTCTCCCAGACATGAAGAAGTCACTTCTTCACGTGTTTCCAAGCTTCTTCACCCCCCCCGAGGCCTCTCATTCACTACTTCTCTTCAGTGGCCCCTCAGGCTAGGACACCAGTGTCGTGCTATTGGTCCCTGTACAGGGGCAGATTGATCATTTGGAAACTCGGGCACTGCCTGAGGGCCCAGGGTCAGTAGGGGGCCCCATGAGATGCCCCTAGTACCTTTTTCATAGGCTTTTCTGAGTTTGGGCAAGGACACAGGGGCCCCATGATCCCCTATTGCCCGGGGGCCCCATGAGTTGTCAGTCCGCCCCTGTCCCTGTATATGGGGTAATGGTCACCAGGGAGGTAGCCAGGCACGCAAGCCTTCTTACTACCAGGGCCTTCCATCACCCATGCCAGGTCACCACCGATTCCCCTGCTGGCTGGCTTCTTAATGTGATAGTAGGATCCTATTGTGTGCTTGCAGCTACCGGTGGGAAAGAGAGAGCAGCCGGCACTGTGGGGGCCCAGGACAGCAGGGGGGCCCAGGCAGCTAGGTGAATCAGATGTGCACAGGGAGGGTGACCGGCATGGTGGGTGGGGTTGGCAATTACTGGAACCGATCCCCTGTATGGCTCTCTCTGCAGCAACTGAAAAGCAGCGGGAGGGAGAGGAGAAGAATCCAGCCTTCAGATGCTGCAGAGAGAGCCATACAGGGGATCGGTTCCAGTAATTTCCCCCCTACCGTGCTGATCACCCTCCCTGCCCACATCAGATTTACCCAGTTTCTTGGGCCCCCCTGCTGTCCTGGGCCCCGTACAGGAGGACGGTGGTACCCCTTATCCACGGCCCTGTCTACAGGAGATATTCTAGTAAGCGGCAGCCAGGGACATCACCGGCGTATGCGCTCTGAAGGAATGGCATACCTGTGCTCAGGGCCGAGGATAAGGGGTTACCATCAGTCCTACTGTACAGGGCCCATGCCAGCAGGGGGGTCCAGGCAGATGGGTGAATCTGATGTGGGCATGGTGGGGGGGGGGGGGGTCGGGCAGTTACTGGAACCCTTCCCCTGTATGGTTCCCTCTGCAGCAGCTGAAAGCCGGCTTCTCCTCTCCCTCCCACTGGTTTTCAGCTGCTGCAGAGAGATCCATACAGGGGATTGGATCCCCCACTGCACCCATCACCCTCCCTGTGCACCATACGCTTCCCCCTGCTGCCTGGGCCCCCCTGTGTGCCCCCCCAGTGCTGCCGCCTTCCCTCCTCTCCTTCCCTCCGGCAGCTGCAAGCACACAATAGGATTCTTTAGGATGGAGAGTGGGGGAGGGTCCAGTCAGGGGCGGACTGACAACTCATGGGGCCCCCTGGCAATAGGGGATCATGGGGCCCCTGTGTCCTTGCCCAAACTCAAAAAAGCCTATGAAAAAGGTACCAGGGGCATCTCATGGGGCCCCCTACTGACCCCGGTCCCTCAGGCAGTACCCAAGTTTCCAAATGGTCAGTCCGACCCTGGGTCCAGTAAATATGTCACATTTACCGGGCCCTTTCCTGAATTAACACAGTGAGTGATCGGTACCAATCACTCACTGTTTTCCTTCATAACTGAAGCGTAGTAAGCTGTGGATTTTTTTTGGGGGGGGCTGTCAGGTTGGCTGTATGGGGCCCCATGTTTCTAACAGCAGCCTTGCCCGTGTTGTTCCTTCAGAGCTGTGTGCCACGGCGGTAGCTCCAGCGTGGCCATTCAAGTGACTGCAGCCGGGAACACGGAAGGAAGACCTGGTGAAGATGGAAGCCTCTGCAGCGGTGATCACCTTCAATCCAGAGATCCCTCCTGCAGCACTCTTTTCTGCCACTAGATGTCCTCAGGCTGATGGCCAGCATCATTCAACCCACTTCCTTTGAGCCCAGGTGGTCCTAGACAGTGAAAGCAGTAGAATGTTAGTAGATGGGGATCTGCAAATGAAAGGCCCCTCAAGCCATGGAGGGTCACGCAGAACTTCAGTAAAGATACAAATGAATGGCCCATTAAAGGTAACAAAGCCAGTTTTTGCTGCAATATCCAGAGATTTTCCCCCTGAAGTCCTCTTTTTTGCCACTAGATGCCCCCAGTCTGATGGGCAGCATCATGCAACCCACTTCCTCTGAGCCCAGGTTGGTGAAGGAGGAAGCAGTAGATTGTTAGTAGATGGGGTCTTCACTTCTATGCAGGCGCTGAGACTCCTGGCAATGAAAGGAGGGACCGAAAGAACTCTAGTAAAGATAACAAGGAATAGCTTACTAAACGAAAAATAGGCTTTTGCTGCAAAAATCACCTTCAATCCAGAGATTTCCCCCGCAGTATTCTTTGTCTGCCACTGGATGTCACCAGTCTGATGGGCAGCATCATGCAACCCACTTCCTTTGATCCCGGGTTGTCATGGACAAAGAAAGGAGAAGAAGAAAGTTAGTAGATGGGGCTACACTTCTGTACAGGCCCTGAGACTTTTGGAAATGAAAGGGGGATGGGGGGTGGGGGGGCAGGGGGGCAGGGGGGCTGCCTACAGAACTCCAACCAAAAGTCATAAGATAAATATGAGCCCATTAAAGATAAGAAAGTCAGTTTTTTTACCTTCAATTCAGAGATTTCCCCTGCAGTACACTTTTTCTGCCACTAGATGTCCTCAGTCTAATGGACAGCTTCATGCAGCTGTCTTCCTCTGAGCCCAGGTCATCCAGCCTGTGACTGGACAGAGAAAAGAGAAGCAGCGCAGTGATGAGCTCATCTCAGCCCCAAATTACATCACCGATCTCTAAATACCACCCAAACCATACTCTCCGCTCCTCGCATGACTTCCTGCTCTCTAGCTCCCTTGTCTCCTCCTCCATGCTTGTCTCCGGGACTTCTCCAGAGCTTCCCCCATCCTCTGGAACTCTCTACCCCATTTATCAGACTATCGCCTACTCTGCTCACTTTCAGGCGATCTCTGAAAACCAATCTCTTCAGGGAAGTCTATCCTGCCCTCAGCTAACAATGGAATCTTCTACTCTTCCAACCAGTCCATCCCCCACAGTTACTACCTTTTGTACCACTATCCCCTCCCTCCTAGATTGTAAGCTCCCAGGATCAGGGCCCTCCTATCCCTCTTGTATTGAACTGTATTGTCTCCCGTTATATTGTAAAGCGCTGAGCAAACTGTTGGCGCCATAAATCCTGTATAATAATAATAATAATCTCTGTCACTCTGCTCTCTCCTTCTATCAGCATGCTTCTTGTCCAGCACATAGACTGATTGGCCCCTTGTGCTGCTTCTTCCTCTCACACTCTAGCCCTGCTGTACAGGGACTGCAATCAGCTGATACCGGGTCACCTTCACCAAAATACAATTACTGAGCTGGACTCAAATAAACCTCACGGGAAAAGATTTTTCATCAATTTGGATAACAAGGAGGAGGGTTATAACCCCTGACAGTTTTTATTTTTAATCTGAGAGAATTCCCTTCACTTCCTGTCCCATAGCCGCCATAGGAAATGAGAGGAAATACCTCCAAAGTGTGGGAATCCTAGGGTGTCACCAGAACTAATGTCCCCATTGGAAGATTCACCCTCTGTTCCTGCTCTGGTGACAACCCAAAATTTGGTATTTTCTTTTACTTTCACTTTTGGTGATAATGGTTACCAGGAGAGAGAGGGGGAATCTCCCTAACGGGGAAACAGACAGCAATAATAACCTGGCAGGGGTTCTGATTGTTCCAGCTCCATACATGCATGTACCTGCACTCCTGCATGGAATCTGTCGCTTTCCTGGTGGCGTTCCATCATGTGTGTTGAAGCAGACGCTTGTTGTCTCCCTCGGAGGCCCCTGTGACAGGGTGACAACACAGGAGCACGACTGGGCTGTAAGAATGGGGTGTTGTCACCCTGTAACAGGAAGTGCTTAAACAAAGATCTGTATGGCGGGATCACTGGGGATTATTATAATGAAAAATGCTGATTTCAGATGATTGAAAAAAAGACTTCTGAAATTATATTTAGCAGGCGGGGACATCTGATGTAAGGGGGGACTCTGATAGGGACACCGGATGTAAGGGGGGACTCTGATAGGGACACCTGATGTAAGGGGATACTCTGATAGGGACACCGAATGTAAAGGCACTTTGATGGGGACACCTGATGTAAGGGGGGACTCTGATAGGGACACCGAATGTAAAGGCACTTTGATGGGGACACCTGATGTAAGGGAGGACTCGGATGGGGACACCTGATGTAAAGGGGCACTCTGATAGGGGCACCTGATGTAGGGGGCACTCTGATGGGGACACTTGATGTAAGGGGGCACTCTGATGGGGACACTTGATGTAAGGGGGCACTCTGATGGGGACACCTGATGTAAGGGGGCACTCTGATGGGGACACCTGATGTAAGGGGGCACTCTGATGGGGACACCTGATGTAAGGGGGCACTCTGATGGGGACACTTGATGTAAGGGGGCACTCTGATGGGGACACTTGATGTAAGGGGGCACTCTGATGGGGACACCTGATGTAAGGGGGCACTCTGATGGGGACACCTGGTGTAAGGGGGCACACTGATGGGGACACCTGATGTAAGGGGGCACTCTGATAAGGACACCTGATGTAAGGGGGCACTCTGATGGAGGCACCAGATGTAAGGGGACACTTGATGTAAGGGGGCACTCTGATGGGGACACCTGATGTAAGAGGGCACTCTGATGGGGACACTTGATGTAAGGGGGCACTCTGATGGGGACACCTGATGTAAGGGGGCACTCTGATGGGGACACTTGATGTCAGGGGGCACTCTGATAGGGACATCTGATGTAAGGGGGCACTCTGATGGGGACACTTGATGTCAGGGGGCACTCTGATAGGGACATCTGATGTAAGGGGGCACTCTGATGGGGACACTTGATGTCAGGGGGCACTCTGATAGGGACACCTGATGTAAGGGGGCACTCTGATGGGGACACTTGATGTAAGGGGGCACTCTGATAAGGACACCTGATGTAAGGGGGCACTCTGATGGGGACACTTGATGTCAGGGGGCACTCTGATAAGGACACCTAAACACACAAAATGTCTAATTTTCTAAAGAAAATGTGTTTGGAATTGGACCCACGTATGGCCGGCATTGGAAACAAAGTGTCAGTTTATGCAAAAATATAAATTACAACATTGACTGATGAGATCCGTTACATGAAGATGATGACATTTACATACAATACTACATATGTTACGTATGATATTTGCATACAATATTACATACAGTACATATTACATATGTTACATAGAATTCCGTTTACATAATATATTACATTTGTTACATTTAATGACCTTTACATACAGTATTACATATGTTACATATAATGACGTGTACATACATTATTACATATGTTACATAGAATGACGCTTACATACAATATTACATATGTTACATATAATGACGTGTACATACATTATTACATATGTTACATAGAATGACGTGTACATTATTATTATTATTATTATTATTATACAGTATTTATAAAGCGCCAATAGTTGGCTCAGCGCTGTACATTACAGAGGGGGACAGAACATGTGACAGAACAATACCAATACAATGCAAAACATGAGGGGATCGAGGGCCCTGATCCTTGGAGCTTACAATCTAGGAGGGAGGGGATGGTGGCACAGGAGGAGATAGCTGTGGGGGATGGAGTGGTAGGAAGAGTGGAGGAGATCGGCAAGTTAGCAGGGGGTGGGGTAGGCTTCCCTGAAGAGATGGGTTTTCAGGGTGCGCCTAAAGGAGAGGAGAGTAGGTGATAATCTGATGGGTTGGGGCAGGGAGTTCCAGAGGATGGGTGACACCCTGGAGAAGTCCTGGAGGCGGGCATGGGAGGAGGAGACCAGGGAACTAGAGAGAAGGAGGTCTTGTGAGGAGCGGAGTGTGCGTGTTGGGCGGTACTTGGATATTAGGTCAGTGATGTAGTTCAGGGCAGTATGGTGGACGGCTTTGTACGTCAGTGTTAGGATTTTGAATTTGATCCGTTGGGCAATCGGAAGCCAGTGGAGGGATTGGCAGAGGGGGGTGGAGGACACTGAATGGAGGCCAGTGGAGGGATTGGCAGAGGGGGGTGGAGGACACTGAGTGGAGGCCAGTGGAGAGATTGGCAGAGGGGGGTGGAGGACACTGAGTGGAGGCCAGTGGAGGGATTGGCAGAGGGGGGTGGAGGACACTGAGTGGAGGCCAGTGGAGGGATTGGCAGAGGGGGGTGGCGGAGACAGAGCGGTTGGAAAGGTGAATGAGTCTGGCAGCCGTATTCAGGATGGACTGAAGCGGGGATAGCCAGCGGCGAGGCAGGCCAGTGAGGAGGGAGTTGCAGTAGTCCAGTCGTGATATGATGAGGGAGTGGATGAGCTGTTTAGTGGTTTCTGGGGTTAGGAACGTGCGGATTTTGGCGATGTTGGAGAGGTGGAGTCTGCATGTTGCGGAGGTGGAGGCGGCACGAGTTTTTTAAAGATTGGACTTGGGGCTGGAAGGATAGGTTGGAGTCCAGAATGACACCAAGTACTCTGGCCTGCGGGGCAGGTTTGATGGTAGCGTTGTTGGACATGATGGAGAAGTCAATGGGGGGGGGTCCGGGCTGGGGGGAAGACAAGAAACTCTGTTTTGGAGAGGTTCAATTTAAGGAAGTGGAGCGACATCCAGTCTGATATGTCGCTCAGTAGGTGTGTACATACAGTATTACATATGTTACATATAATGACGTGTACATACAGTATTCCATATGTTACATATAATGACATGTACATACAATATTACATATGTTACATAGAATGACGTGTACATACAATATTACATATGTTACATAGAATGACGTGTACATACAGTATTACATATGTTACATAGAATGACGTGTACATACAGTATTACATATGTTACATAGAATGACGTGTACATACAATATTACATATGTTACATAGAATGACGTGTACATACAGTATTACATATGTTACATAGAATGACGCTTACATACAATATTACATATGTTACATATAATGACATGTACATACAATATTACATATGTTACATATAATGACGTGTACATACAATATTACATATGTTACATAGAATGACGTGTACATACAATATTACATATGTTACATAGAATGACGCTTACATACAATATTACATATGTTACATATAATGACATGTACATACAATATTACATATGTTACATATAATGACGTGTACATACAATATTACATGTTACATAGAATGACGCTTACATACATATCTGAAAAAAAAGAAGAAGACTAAAATGACTGAAGATGCCGAATCCTGACACTCCCCTCCAGATTGATCGCTGATATTCTGCGGCTGTAACAGGAACATTCCGCCATCGCCGTATATCACACGGGCTCCGCCCATTGCGCGGTTTTTTTTGGCATGGATGTGAGCGACAAGCGTCCCGGGCGCCCGTGACTCCGCTGCCGTTAATGTTGGCCTCATTAATAAATTACAATGATAATGGAGCACTTCATAGGAAAAAATAAAGCCCGGCGTGTCTTTTTTTTTTGGACACAGCAAGAGGGATTGGCGGCTTTTATGAGCTTGCAGGGAATTGCGGCGCTCCTGTGGCCCCATCCTTCACTCCCCCCCTGTCACAGGAACATTTGGAGCTGGAAATAAATGGAGCTTTATCACCGGCTTTATGATGGAGCATTGATTACTTCTGGCCATCCTTCTTACTCCATGACTGTCTGCCAACGCTTGATGCCGGAATGACACCACTCCATCAAATAATATATTGCTTAGCATTGTTCTATGGGCAGTAACTGACACCATCCATCACCCCCGATCAATAGCTTTCTTTTCCAGCCTCACCCGGGGAGCGGAGCGGTATGGACAGAGCAATTTGCTGAGAGCATAGTCCCATCTGGGAAATTCTTCTCCTCCTCTCCACCCTACATCGCCCGGCCATTAGTCTTCCTGGGTCATTTTTATTCTTCGTTGGGCTCGCCGGATATCAGTTTCTTGAGGGAATTACAATCGAACTTTCCAGTAAAGTGTAGAGAATGCGTCTTCGTGTCCCCCGTATGGCTCTTTAACCTCCCTAGACCATCCAGAGCAGAGCCATCTTCCTCCTGTGACAGGTTTCCTGTAACCTCCCTAGCGGTCTGATGACGTCAGTATTTCTGTGCTCAAAGCGGTACATTTTTTTGCATGGAAATATGTATTTTTTTTATTGTAGGCTGTAATTTTTAGGAATAACTCCCTGAAATCTGTCCGGACAAGAGTCTAGTAAACATCCCGGGGAGGATAAAACTTGAAACATAAATTATAATTTAATAAATAATCATAAAAATAATAATAATAAATGTAATTCAATAATGTAATCAAACCAAAAACACTGAAATGTGAAATATAGCGCCAAGTTCGCACATCGCTGAGCTCAGTCGCAGAATCGTTTTCAGTGTCTGATGAGGAATTTCCCCCACCAATCATTATCACTCAATTCTGCAAGTGGTTCTGATTTACTATCGCTGTTCTCTAGCCGGTCTAAAACCGCGTCTGACCTAAAGGGACGCTTTTTGGACGCCATGGACGTTTCTCAGTTTCCAGGCAGAAAGGGCGGTAAAAATGCAGGCAGGGCGCCGGACAAAGCACTCGGGACACAATGTATGTGAAATGGTTTGATACAGGAATGTTATACGATGTGATTTTAGTGTATTTAGTGAATGTCACTTTTTCACATTTTTAAATTTCCCGCCAGTTCCGCCCCCGTACGTCCCGACGTCGCAGGGAACGGAACCCAGAAGACAGATGCTGGTATCGGCCGGAGGACATTACAGGGGACACTGCAGGGGGGACATCGCGGGAGTGCAGGACAAGGAAAGTGATCGAGCAATCGCGGAGCAACGCTGCAGTGTATTCCTAAGTGTAGCTGGGGGGGGGGGGTTACTGCTTGTGGTGCTGAAACTTTACCCCGAGCTACACTCAGGAATAACGCCAGGGGGGCTATGGAAGAACTCTGATTGGAGGGGGGGAGGGGGATCCCTGTTGTGTGGATTCCCATGGCATGACTCTCTGTGGATCACAACAATGCAAACGGAGAAACAGAAAAAGGTGCACCGACCCAATGCATTATCGTTTAAAAATATATTTGTTGAAGGAACAAAGTAAGTATCATACTCACAATAGACATAAAAACACAGGCATGTCAGACTGAACAAGATGTATGATCCAAACAGCATCTGAGTCCATCCGATGGAGCCCTGGATGACCAACTGGCTAGCGTGTTTCGAGGACACAGCCTCTTCCTCAGAGCCAACACTACAGGACTCTGCACTTCTCTTATATAGGCTACTAAATGATGCCAAAGGGCCGTATCAAACCCACCCGAAGGCGGAGCCTAGCATCACATGACCCATTGACATCTAATTCCAACATTGGAATTAGAGCATTATCCAATGTTGGAATTAGACATCAATGGGTCATGTGATGCTAGGCTCCGCCTTCGGGTGGGTTTGATACGGCCCTTTGGCATCATTTAGTAGCCTATATAAGAGAAGTGCAGACTCCTGTAGTGTTGGCTCTGAGGAAGAGGTTGTGTCCTCGAAACGCGTTAGCCAGTTGGTCATCCAGGGCTCCATCGTATGGATTCAGATGCTGTTTGGATCATACATCTTGTTCAGTTTGACATGCCTGTGTTTTTATTATTATACAGTATTTATAAAGCGCCAATAGTTGGCTCAGCGCTGTACATTACAAAGGGGGGCAGAACATGTGACAGAACAATACAAATACAATGCGATACACGAGGGGATTGAGGGCCCTGCTCCTTGGAGCTTACAATCTAGGAGGGAGGGGATGGTGGCACAGGAGGAGATAGCTGTGGGGGGTGGAGTGGTAGGAAGAGTGGAGGAGGTCGGCAATTAGCAGGGGGTGGGGTAGGCTTCCCTGAAGAGATGGGTTTTCAGGGTGCACCTAAATGAGAGGAGAGTAGGTGACAATCTGATGGGTTGGGGTATGGAGTTCCAGAGGATGGGTGACACCCTGGAGAAGTCCTGGAGGCGGGCATGGGAGGAGGAGACCAGGGAACTAGAGAGAAGGAGGTCTTGTGAGGAGCGGAGTGTGCGTGTTGGGCGGTACTTGGATATTAGGTCAGCGATGTAGTTCGGGGCAGTATGGTGGACGGCTTTGTACGTCAGTGTTAGGATTTTGAATTTGATCCGTTGCGCAATCGGAAGCCAGTGGAGGGATTGGCAGAGGGGGGTGGAGGACACTGAATGGAGGCCAGTGGAGGGATTGGCAGAGGGGGGTGGAGGACACTGAGTGGAGGCCAGTGGAGGGATTGGCAGAGGGGGGTAGCAGATATGGAGCGGTTGGAAAGGTGAATGAGTCTGGCAGCCGTATTCAGGATGGACTGAAGCGGGGATAGCCTGTGGCGGGGCAGGCCAGTGAGGAGGGAGTTGCAGTAGTCGACTCGTGATATGATGAGGGAGTGGATGAGCTGTTTAATGGTTTCTGGGGTTAGGAACGTGCAGATTTTGGCGATGTTGCGGAGGTGGAGTCTGCATGTTGCGGAGGCGGAGTCTGCATGTTGCGGAGGTGGAGTCTGCACGAGTTTGTTAAAGATTGGACTTGGGGCTGGAAGGATAGATTGGAGTCCAGAATGACACCAAGTACTCTGGCCTGCGGGGCGGGTTTGATATTGGCGTTGTTGGATGTGATGGAGAAGTCAATGGGGGGTGGGGTCCGGGCTGGGGGGGGGGGAAGACAAGAAACTCGGTTTTAGAGAGGTTCAGTTTAAGGAAGTGGAGTGACATCCAGTCTGATATGTCTTTCAGTAGGTGTGTGATTCGGGCGGAGACCGAGGGGGTGAGGTGGCGGGTTGAGAGATAGATTTGTGTGTCGTCGGCATAGAGGTGATAGTTGAAGCCGTGAGAGTGTATGAGTTGGCCAAGGGAGGAGGTGTAGATGGAGAAGAGAAGGGGCCCGAGGACGGAGCCTTGAGGGACCCCAACAGAGAGGGGGAGGGAGGGGGAGGTGGTAGCATTGTAGGTAGCGCTGCGACAGGTAGGATGAGAGCCAGGAGAGAGCGGAATCTCTGAGGCCGAGGGAGTGTAGTTTTTTGAGGAGGAGGGGGTGGTCGACTGTGTCAAAGGCCGCGGAGAGGTCGGGCAGTAGGAGCACTGAATAGTGGCCATTTTGGATGTGAATGGGAGCAGGGAGATGGGTCTGAGGTTGTTCGGGTCATTGGGGTCCAGGGAGGGCTTTTTAAGTATGGGGGTGATGTGTGCATGTTTCAGAGGGGAGGGGAAAGCGCTGGAAGAGAGGGAGGGATTAAAGATGTGGGAGAGGGAGCATAGGATGGAGGGGGAGGGAGGTCGTAGGAGTTGTGAGGGGATAGGGTCGAGGGGGCAGGTGGTGAGGCGGGCATCAGAGAAGACCTTGGTGACCTCCTTGATGGTAGTAAGGTCGAAGGTGTAGAGTGTTGAGGGGGCTTCAGTGTGAGGAATGTTAGGTGGGGTGGAGGTCAGAGCAGTGGTTAGGCCGAAGGAGAGGGGTGATGAGGGGGTTGCTGTGTGAGAGGGGATGGGTTTGGCGGGAGTTTGAGCAGCGACGAAGTCCCTGCGGGTTATGTCGAGGGGGAGGGGGGATGAGGGGGTAGCTGTGTGAGAGGGGACGGGTTGAGAGGGCGTGTGAGTTGCGGCGATGTCCTTGCGAATTGTGTCAGTCTTGTTTTTAAAGTGATTGGCAATCTCAAGGGCGGTGAGTGAGGTGCTGGATGGAGGTGGGGGTGGAGAGAGTAGAGAGTTGAAGGTGGAGAAGAGTCGGCGAGGATTGGAGGAGAGGGCCTTGATGAGGGTCAGGAAGTAGGCCTGTTTGGCAGCATGGAGGGAGGAGGTGTAGGTGTGGAAGGCAGATTTGTAGCGGGTGAAGGCTTGTTGGGATTTGGTTTTGCACCATAGTCGCTCCAGGGCACGACTGTGTCATTTGAGGGTTTTGGTGTGATCAGTCTGCCAGGGCTGGAGCGGTCGGGGTCTGATGTTTCGTGTGGTTAAAGGCGCTAGTGAGTCAAGGGCTGTTGAGAGCGCATTGTTGTAGGCAGTCATAGCCAAGTCGGGGCAGGACAGGGGGAGGATGCGGTCGTGGAGTTGATCAGCTGCAGAGTGGAGGGGGGCAGGGTTAAGTTGCGAAGGTTACGGCTGGTAGTAGTGTGACATTTGGAGGGGTAGGCGTTGGAGGACGAGGAGATAGAGAAGGTGATCAGGTTGTGGTCAGAGAGAGGGAAGGGGGTGTTAGTGAGGTTGTGGGGAGCGCAGCGGTTGGAGAAGACGAGATCAAGAATATTACCGTTGGAGTGGGTGGTGGATTGTATGCACTGTGCAAGTGCAAAGGAGGAGGTTAAGTGGAAGAGTTGGGATGTGGCCGGGTTGTCAATGTTGACAGGGATGTTGAAATCCCCAAGGATGATAAAGAGTAGCTCAGAGGAGGGAAAGAAGGGTAGCCTGGTGGAAAAGTCATCAAGGAAGTGGGATACGGGTCCAGGAGGTCGGCAATATGCAGGGGGGTTGGGGAGAATAGCCGGACGCAGTGGGCCTCGAAGGAGGAGAAGGATAGGGAGGGGGGGTTTGGGAGGACTCGGAAGGTGCTCTGTGGTGATAGGAGCAGACCAACCCCACCACCTTTACGACTGTTGGGTCTGGGTGAGTGGGTCCAAATGAGACCTCCACAGGAGAGTGCCGCGGGGGAGGTAGAGTCAGTGGCCTGGATCCAGGTTTCCATGATCGATAGGTTGAGGGAGCGGGAAACAAAGAGGTTGTGGATGGCAGTGAGCTTATTGCACACCGATCGGGCGTTCAGGAATGCAAACGAAAATGGGGGGGGTGGTTTTAGGGAACAGGGGGACAGATACTAGGTTGAGGGCGTTGTGGCAGGACGTGGAAGTGGGAGGGTGCTGTGTGGGTGAGCGAGGTGGTGGAGGGCCAGGGTTCGGGGAGATGTCCCCCGCGGTTAGGAGGAGGGTGAGAAAGGTGGCATGGGAGCGGGATGTGCAGGAGCGTGTAAATCTACTAGTGGAGGTGTTCGGGTCAGTGGGAGAGTGGAGTAATAGGAGGAGGTGGTGGGTGCCGTAGAGGGGCGAAGGAAGCAGTGAGGACGCAATATAAAGTTGATGGGATATAGTGAATGGATTTTGGGAATAAAGGAGAGGAATATGAGGAGGAGTGGAAGAGGCATTTTAGGGAGGTGCATGGGGTGGCGGACAGGAGTGGTGGGAGGCTTGGCTGCTGATAGTCCAGCGTGCAGAGGCGTATCTCGTCACTGTGTCTTCCAGTAGCTGGAGTTTAGGGGAGTAGGGAGAGGGGATCGGGGGTGGATGGATGGTTGCCAGGGGCGCTTGATTGGAGACAGTCTGGTGTGCAGTGGGGTTTCTCGTTGTGGTGTCTTACATCTAGGGTTCTAGTCTTTATGTCAAGTTGAGCTGGGGTCGGTGTGAGTGGTCTCTGGGTGGTCGGATCTGGAGCGTTGTGCGGCTGTTTCTTGTCCGTTGGGTCAAGCTGGGTCCACGTGAGTGGTGTCTGGGTGGTCGGATCAGGAGTGTTGTGTGACTGTATCTTGCAGGAGGGTGCGCGTGCTCTAGCAGAGACTTGCTTGGCAGGGTAAAGGGTCCAGGTGGAGGTCCCAGGTGGAAGGATGAGGGTTGGCGGATGCAGGGGACGCTGTAGGGAGCCTTGCGGTTTCGCTGCTGTCCGGGTTTAGGCTTGGGCGTCTGAACCTCAGGTTGAGCGGCCGTGCCAGGCTGCGGGGTAGTGGCCACGGATGGTGCGGGGTCGGGTGGTGGTGATGCCGTGTTGGATCTTGTAGGCAGGATAGATGGGAGCAGGAGGTAGGGGCTCTCCCTCCCTGTGGCGGTGGCTTCCCTGGGTACCTGTGTTGGTGGTGGTGGTGGCAGCTTCGGTGGGGATGATGGCTGCTTACCCCACTGGAGAAGAGCGGTGGTGCGGCAGCGTCACGGTTTGTCATGGCGGCTGGCTATTGTGAGTATGATACTTACTTTGTTCCTTCAATAAATATATTTATAAACGATAATACATTAGGTCGGTGCGCCCTTTTTTTTTGTTTCTCCGTTTGCATCCAGTGTATTTGGACCACCCCGGTCTGTAGAGGGCAGCAAGCAGTGCATATTCCAGAAAATTCCAGAATACCAGAACATTCCTATTGGGTCTACTGAGTCCATTCCTAGTGCAGGAGAAAAGTGTTTGTTGTGTTGTCTCTGTGGATCACGCAGATCTGTAAGCAAGTATTTAGGTGAATGGAGAATTATTTCAACTCCATTAGGACTTGTTCACATGAGTGGCCGGAGTGGAGGTAAAAGTAAGCAGTTGAACCATTGTTTTACTAAAGACCCCCCCTCCCTCTACCCAACCATCAGGCTCCATTCACTGAACATGTGCAGAAGCACGTTCCCGAAACACATGAAGATTGCACATCACATATGCAGCTACTATACACTACACAGAGCAGCTAGTCCCTTGTTTCCTTTCTCACCCCTCAGATACTACCGGGTGGTGCTTGTTTATTCATATACAGTATCTCCCATAAGTGGGTCCCCCCTCCCCCAGACTGTATACAATGTATATACTGTATATATATATATATATATACATACACACACAGTATCTCCCAGAAGTGTGTCCCCCCCATCCCCCGGATTGTATACAATGTATATATACACAGTATCTCCTGTTAGTGAGTCCCCCCCCCCCCCTCACATTTGTGTAAATATTTGATTCTCTCTTTTCATGTGACAACACTGAAGAAATGAAACTTTGCTACAATGTGACGTAGTCAGTGTACAGCTTGTATAACATGGAAATTTGCTGTCCCCTCAGAATAACTCAACACACCGCCATTAATGTCTAAACCACCAGCAACAAATTGACTCCACCCCTAAGTGACAAGGTTCAAATTGGGCCAAATGAGCCATTTCCCCTACCTGATGTCATGTGACATGGTGGCAATCAGGTGAGGAGTACAAAGACAAGTGTGTTTTGCCTACTGTCAAGCATGGTGGTGGGAGTGTCATGGTCTGGGTCCCCATGGTGGTGGGAGTGTCATGGTCTGGGTCCCCATGGTGGTGGGGGTGTCATGGTCTGGGGCCGCATGGTGGTGGGAGTGTCATGGTCTGAGGCTGCATGAGTGCTGCCGGCACTGGGGAACTACTGTTCATTGAGGGAACCATGAATGCCAACATGGACTGTGACATACTGAAGCAGAGCATGATCCCCTCCCTTCAGAGACTGGGCCGCAGGGCAGCATTCCAACATGATAACCACCCCAAACACACCTCCAAGACCACCACTGCCTTGCTAAAGAAGCTGAGGGTGAAGGTGATGGACTGGCCAAGCATGTCTCCAGACCTAAACCCTACTGAGCATCTGTGGGGCATCCTCAAACGGAAGGTGGAGGAGCGCAAGGTCTCTAACATCCACCAGCTCCGTGATGTCATCATGGAGGAGTGGAAGAGGACTCCAGTGGCAACCTGTGAAGCTCTAGTGACCTCCATGAACAAGAGGGTTAAGGCAGTGCTGGAAAATAATGGCGGCCACACAAAATATTGACACTTTGGGCCCAATTTGGACCTTGTCACTTAGGGGTGGAGTCACTTTTGTTGCCAGCGGTTTAGACATTAATGGCGGTGTGTTGAGTTATTTTGAGGGGACAGCAAATTTCCATGTTATACAAGCTGTACACTGACTACGTCACATTGTAACAAGGTGTCATTTCTTCAGTGTTGTCACATGAAAAGAGAGAATCAAATATTTATAAACATGTGAGGGGAGGACTCACTTCTGGGAGATATATATATACATTGTATACAGTCCAGGGGAGGGGGGGACTCACTTCTGGGAGATATATATATACATTGTATACAGTCCAGGGGAGGGGGGGACTCACTTCTGGGAGATATATATATATACATTGTATACAGTCTGGGGGGGGGGGACTCACTTCTGGGAGATACTGTATATTAGCGGCTCACCATGGGATATATCTCTTCTGCCACAGGGAACCCCCACCTCCATGATTAAGCCCCAGGGGTGGGGCGAAATGCATCGAGAGTCATGGCTTAGATCAGGGGTGTCAAACTGACGGCCCTCCAGCTGTTTTCGAAATTACAAGTCCCATCATGCCTCTGCCTTCGGGAGTCATGCTTGTAACTGTCAGCCTTGCAGTGCCTCATGGGACTTGTAGTTCCGCAACAGCTGGAAGGCCGTCAGTTTGATATCTGTGGCTTAGATGGAGTCAGCTGAGGCTGCTATCAATTCCATGACATGGTGCGCAGTGACTGGGACACTTACATCACATTTGCAGTGCCGCTAATTGTTGAACTCAGGACGCAGACACGCGCATTTTGCTGCACGAAAAACACACAGTTATGAAAAAAAAAAAACCTGTGCAAACCAGAATATGATGAAAAACTCCATGAGCTCCTCTGTGTGTGGGACAATGATAGGATAGGGGATCTTCCATGGTCCAATGGTCTAGATCAGGGGTCTCTAAACTTTCTGAACAAAGGGCCGGTGTACTGTCCTTCAGACTTTAAGGGGGCCAGACTATGGCCAGTGGCAGTAGAAAATCCCCCGCTGTCAATGGGATTAAAAAAAATATTTGGTATTAGTGGGAGGAATAATGATCCATTGCTGGTAGAAGGGGAAAAAATAATGCCCCATCATTGGTATCAGTGGGAGGAATAGTGCCCCATCATTGGTGTCAGTGGGAGGGATAGTGCCCCGTCATTGGTGTCAGTGGAAGGAATAGTGCCCCGTCATTGGTATCAGTGGGAGGAATAGTGCCCCATCATTGGTGTCAGTGGAAGGAATAGTGCCCCGTCATTGGTATCAGTGGGAGGAATAGTGCCCCATCATTGGTGTCAGTGGGAGGAATAGTGCCCCATCATTGGTGTCAGTGGGAGGGATAGTGCCCCATCATTGGTGTCAGTGGAGGAATAGTGCCCCATCATTGGTATCAGTGGGAGGAATAGTGTCCCATCATTGGTATCAGTGGGAGGAATAGTGCCTCATCATTGGTGTCAGTGGGAGGAATAGTGCCCCATCATTGGTGTCAGTGGGAGGAATAGTGCCCCATCATTGGTGTCAGTGGGAGGAATAGTGCCCCATCATTGGTGTCAGTGGGAGGGATAGTGCCCCATCATTGGTGTCAGTGGGAGGGATAGTGCCCCATCATTGGTGTCAGTGGGAGGAATAGTGCCCCATCATTGGTATCAGTGGGAGGAATAGTGCCCCATCATTGGTATCAGTGGGAGGAATAGTACCCCATCATTGGTGTCAGTGGGAGGAATAGTACCCCATCATTGGTGTCAGTGGGAGGAATAGTACCCCATCATTGGTGTCAGTGGGGGGAATAGTGCCCCATCATTGGTGTCAGTGGGGGGAATAGTGTCCCATCATTGGTGTCAGTGGGAGGAATAGTGCCCCATCATTGGTGTAAGTGGGAGGAATAGTGCCCCATCATTGGTATCAGTGGGAGGAATAGTGTCCCATCATTGGTGTCAGTGGGAGGAATAGTGCCCCATTATTGGTGTAAGTGGGAGGAATAGTGCCTCATCATTGGTGTCAGTGGGAGGAATAGTGCCCCATCATTGGTGTCAGTGGGAGGGATAGTGCCCCATCATTGGTGTCAGTGGGAGGAATAGTGCCTCATCATTGGTATCAGTGGGAGGAATAGTGTCCCATCATTGGTGTCAGTGGGAGGAATAGTGCCCCATCATTGGTGTCAGTGGGAGGAATAGTGCCCCATCATTGGTGTCAGCGGGAGGAATAGTGCCCCATCATTGGTGTCAGTGGGAGGAATAGTGCCCCAATATTGGTATCAGTGGGAAGAATAGTGCCCCATCATTGGTGTCAGTGGGAGGAATAGTTCCATACCAACGGACAAAACGCAAACTGCATTGGCGTGAACCAGGCCTGAAATACATTGAAACCGCCACAAATATGCATCACAAACACGTGGTGTGCTTTTGATGCGTTTTGCATTTTTAATCTGCCCAGCAACAAGTGGGTAAAAGAAAAAGAAAAAAAAACACATCCAAAAATGCATCAAAAACACGCGTGCAAAAAAACCCCCCACAAAACGCACTGAAAAAAAAAAGCACAGCATAACGGACAAAACGCAAACAGCATTGGTGTGAACCAGGCCTGAAATGCATTGGAAGTCCATCAGAAATGCACACGTGTTGCGTTTTGATGTGTTTGGGGTTTTTTTAGTCACATGACCTATGAAAAATGCACCCTAATTGTGGCACAATCGCACATTTTCGGCGGCCATTATCAGCACCTTTTTCCTATCGGTAAAATTCCGATAACACTTTAAAGCGGACCTTCACCCTCGCAGGCCGTTGTCCACCTTCCCACCACTTCCCCCTCCACTCTCATTATAGCAAACTGATTTTTAACTTTTTCTCTTCATTTTTGGGGAATTTGCTTCCCGCTTCCTAGTTTCTTGCCTAGGTGAGAATGACATTTCTATTGCCCACAGTCTCCTGGGGTACCTACGTCATGCATCCCAGGAGGCCGGCGGGATTCTGCCACACATACACCGGGGTGCTTCAACGGGCGGCAAAGCTGTCCCTTTCTGGTACCTGCAGCTGGACCTCTGATGATCAGCTGAGTGCATGCATGTCATCAAGTGGCCGGCTGCAAGAAGCTGGAAGAGTGTCAAGAGCAGGGGCGGACTGACAACTCATGGGGCCCCCGGGCAATAGGGGATCATGGGGCCCCTGTGTCCTTGCCCAAACTCAAAAAAGCCTATGGAAAAGGTACCAGGGGCATCTCATGGGGCCCCCTACTGACCCCGGGCCCTCGGGCAGTGCCCAAGTTTCCAAATGGTCAGTCCACCCCTGGTCAAGAGACCAATACTCATACAGCTAATGCTCATGCTTATTATTGTGCACATGTGCCGGCACATAGACAATCTTTGGCCAGTATGTGGCTTTCACTGTCATGTTGGCGCATCCATGTTCATCAGTGCGCAGTAGCAAACACATTATGACCAATCCCAGGAATGGCTCCAAGCTGCCTATTTAAAGGAGACCCTAATGTGGGCTCATTGCCAGTTGTTCTTCAGCTACCTATGACCTGTGTTCCTGAGTTCTTGTTCCAGTTGTCTGATCTCCCATTGCTGACCCAGCCTGCTCCTGACCTTGCTTTGTGGATTCTGGACTCTGACCTTGGCTTGCCTCTGACCTCACTCTGCTGTCTTCCTGGTATCAACCTTGGCCTACTGCTTGACTACCCTTACTCCTGCTCCTGATATGTGACTCTGGCTTGGCTACTGACTACATCCTTGCTGTCCCTGGCTTGCCATCTGACCATGTCCTTGATCTCAACTGGTATCTGCCTCTACCTGACTGTGTGTCCTCATAGTCTCTGTACTAAACTTCCAAGGTCCAGTTCCCAGGTGCCATCTTTGGTCCTCCTCCGGTGTGCCTGAACTGCTGCTGACTACAGTCCAGAGACTACCACTACCTGCTGCCTGATTACCAGCAACTGCTTCTTTGTGACCTTGTTCTCACACTCAGGGTGCTCAGACCAGAGCCACAAGAGGAAGCCATCTCGTCACTTCGGTCTCCAACCAAGGTACGTGACAAAGAGCTTCCTGAAGACATCAGGATGAAGATGGCGAGACCCAGTACACAGCAACGGCATGGCAGATATGTGCAGAAAACTGCTGGATCACTGGGTGTGTAAGTGCGTGTTTTGTGGTCTACCAAGTTAAAAAGATAATGGGAGAATAGGGATGGGGGGATGGGGGGATGGGGGGGAGTGAAGTTCCTCTTTAAGTTGGCCAACAAAAGCTTTCACTTAAACGCCAAACTTTCTGTACTAATCGATGGCTAACACAGTACAAGACTTTATTCTGTGCATCTTAAAAGAGTCTATTTTTTATTACGGTCCTAGTCTGAGCAACCATTGATAATGGTGACCATTGGGCACAGTTGTGCTGTGATACCAGGATTCACCAGCAGATGGCGTAGATGAAATCTGTCCTAATTGGAAGTAGAATTGCAGCCACAGGGGGAGCTTTCTAAAGAAAACATTTGAACTTTCTTTGATAACTGTAATTTCCTGAGCTCATCCCCCAATGATTTCATCCATCTGGCCCAATGGCAGAAAAATTATGGTCCAGGATGGGCCAGTGAAATGCCAACACTATACAAGTACATTGAGAAGTGCTGAGCAATCCTGTAACATGAAATCCTTGTGTCTTACGTCTTGTGGTTTACAGTACTTACATGTCAGTAAAATAGCGAATGGGGGATAGGGATGAGGGGATGATGGGGGGGAGTGAAGTTCCTCAAGTTGGCCAACAAAGTCTGTCACCCAAACTCCAAACCTTCCACGAAAATTGATAGCTAACACAGTACAAGATATTTTTCTGTGCATCGTACAAGAGTCTATTTTTTATTACGGCCCGAGTCCGACCAACCATTGATAAGAGTGACCATTGGGCACAGCTGGGCTGTGATACCAGGATTCACCAGCAGATGTGTAGATGAAATCTGTCCTAATTGGAAGTAGAATTGCAGCTGCAGGGGGGCTTTCTAGAGAAAACATTTGAACTTTCTTTGATAACTGTAATTTCCTGAGCTCATCCCCCAATGGTTTCATCCAATGTCTGGCCCAATGGCAGAAAAATGATGGTCCAGGATGGGCCAGTGAAACGCCAACCCTATACAAGTACATTGAGAAGTGCTGAGCAATCCTGTAACATGAAAAACTTGTGTCTTACGTCTTGTGGTTTACAGTACTTACATGTCAGTAAAAAAGCAAATGGGGGATAGGGATGAGGGGATGATGGGGGGGAGTGAAGTTCCTCAAGTTGGCCAACAAAGTCTGTCACCCAAACTCCAAACCTTCCACGAAAATTGATAGCTAACACAGTACAAGATATTTTTCTGTGCATCGTACAAGAGTCTATTTTTTATTACGGTCTGAGTCTGACCAACCATTGATAAGAGTGACCATTGGGCACAGTTGTGCTGTGATACCAGGATTCACCAGCAGATGGCGCAAATGAAGTCTGTCTTCATTGGAAGTAGAATTGCAGCTGCAGGGGGGCTTTCTAGAGAAAACATTTGAGCTTTCTTTGATAACTGTAATTTCCTGAGCTCATCCCCCAATGGTTTCATCCAATGTCTGGCCCAATGGCAGACAAATGATGGTCCAGGATGGGCCAGTGAAACGCTAACCCTATACAAGTACATTGAGAAGTGCTGAGCAATCCTGTAACATGAAATCCTTCTTACTTAAGTCTTGTGGTTTATAGTACTTACATGTCAGTAACAAAGCGGGGGATAGGGTTGAGGGAATGGGGGGGGGGAGTGAAGTTCCTCAAGTTGGCCAACAAAGGCTGTCACCTAAACTACAAACCTTCCACATAAATCGATGGCTAACACACTACAATATTCTTTTTCTGTGCATCTTACAAGAGTCTATTTTTTATTACGGCCCGAGTCCAGCCAACCATTGATAATGGTGACCATTGGGCACAGCTGGGCTGTGATACCAGGATTCACCAGCAGATGTGTAGATGAAATCTGTCCTAATTGGAAGTAGAATTGCAGCCTCAGGGGGGCTTTCTAGAGAAAACATTTGAACTTTCTTAGATAACTGTAATTTCCTGAGCTCATCCCCCAATGGTTTCATCCAATGTCTGGCCCTGTAGCAATCCTGTAACACGAAATCCTTGTGTCTTAAGTCCTGTGGTTTACAGTACTTATATGTCAGTAACAAAGCGGAGGGATAGAGATGAGGGAATGGGGAGGGGGGGGGGAAGTTCCTCAAGTTGGCCAACAAAGGCTGTCACTTAAACTCCAAACCTTCCACATAAATCGATGGCTAACACAGTACAATATTTTTTTTCTGTGCATCTTACAAGAGTCCAGGGGTGGACTGACCATTTGGAAATTCGGGCACTGCCCGAGGGCCCGGGGTCAGTAGGGAGCCCCATGAGATGCCCCTGGTGCCTTTTTCATAGGCTTTTTTCAGTTTGGGCAAGGACACAGGGGCCCCATGATCCCCTATTGCCCGGGGGCCCCATGAGTTGTCAGTCCGCCCCTGCAAGAGTCTATTTTTTATTACGGCCCGAGTCCGGCCAACCATTGATAATGGTGACCATTGGGCACAGCTGGGCTGTAATACCAGGATTCACCAGCAGATGTGTAGATGAAATCTGTCCTAATTGGAAGTAGAATTTCAGCCTCAGGGGGGCTTTCCAGAGAAAACATTTGAACTTTCTTTGATAACTGTAATTTCCTGAGCTCATCCCCCAATGGTTTCATCCAAGGTCTGGCCCAATGGCAGGCAAATGACGGCCCAGGGTGGGCCAGTGAAACGCCAACCCTATTCCAGTACATTGAGAAGTGCTGAGCAATCCTGTAACACGAACTCCTGTCTTGTGGTTTACAGTACTTACATGTCAGTCATGTGAAAACTGTCAATTCAGATTCCTGCTGGAAACTATGATGAGAATGCAGACATCAAAGCCGCCCGCCATGCTGTACTTTCTGCATGTGAAGTATTTGTATTAATGACTGTAATGCATTATGCCGCTGACAAGTTAAACTATTTAACATTCCTTATTGTTTCCCTTTGGCAAGAAGAGAACTTTGTGTAGCCGGGGATACATGTGAAACAAGCAGCTCCTGACAGGCCGATTTCAGAACGCATGTACAGCATGGGAATGACTCCTGTACTGCCAGGTATTGATGGAGGCCGAGACGCCGCCCCTCCCCCTTCTTACTCGCATTTAGTCATTGTAGACCCAGAATACAAATAGAGTTTTGGGCTCACAGAAAACGTTGTACAATCTGATTTAACACATACAACCCCGATGGTTCAATTTTAACTTCAAACGATTAAGATTGGGTTACCAAAACTGAAACCTGGATGTCCAATGGAAGCTAAGGTGTCCACAAACGGTGGTTGAGCTTTTCGAAAAGAGTTAAAGGGGTTCATTCTCACCTTTTCAACGGACCCTCGCCGGCACCTGTGCCAGTCTTCGGCCATTTTCCTTGGTTTGTGCGGGATGACGTCACTTCTGTGCATGCGCAGGGGGTTGTCATTCTGGCACACAAGAGTCCAGCCTGGTGCTTTAAGCTGACCTGCGCATGCACAGCTCCGTTCTCAGTGCTGGAGAAGACAACGAGCAGGTAGGTAGGGGCATTTTATTTCGGCAGAGATTATGCATGTCTACATGGTACCATAGATCGCCTGTCGATAAAAGTCTGCCTGATCACCTGTTTGTTACAGAGGAACTTCAGTTCTGCTTTAAAGCTGAATTCCAGGTAGGCATATTTTTACATACAGACGTTACATTGTTCCAGTTTGGACCAACTACAGTATATGACGATATGATACAAATTATATGAATATATGATACAAGGTACACCGTATTGACAAAAGTATTGGGCCTTTCCACGCACATGACCTTTAATGGCCTTCCAGTCTTAGTCCGTTGGGTTCAATATTGAGTTGGCCCCGCCCTTTCCACACACATGACCTTTAATGGCCCCCCAGTCTTAGTCCGTAGTGTTCAATATTGAGTTGGCCCCGCCCTTTCCACACACATGACCTTTAATGGCCTCCCAGTCTTAGTCCATAGGGTTCAGTATTGAGTTGGCCCCGCCCTTTCCACGCACATGACCTTTAATGGCCTCCCAGTCTTAGTCCATAGGGTTCAATATTGAGTTGGCCCCGCCCATTCCACGCACATGACCTTTAATGGCCTCCCAGTCTTAGTCCGTAGGGTTCAATACTGAGTTGGCCCCGCCCTTTGCAGCTATAACAGCTTCAACTCTTCTGGGAAGGCCGTCCACAAGGTTTAGGAGGATGTCTATGGGAAGGTTGGACCATTCTTCCAGAAGCACATTTGTCAGGTCAGGCACTGATGTCGGGGGAGGAGGCCTGGCTCACAGTCTCCGCTCTAATTCATCCCAAAGGTGTTCTATGGGGTTGAGGTCAGGACTCTGTGCAGGACAGTCAAGTTCCTCCACCCCAAACTGGCTCCTCCATGTCTTTATGGACCTTGCTTTGTGCAACACTCACAAGTGTGAAGTAAAAACAGGTATGTCTGGGTAAGTGTTTTCTTGTGATCTGGTGATGGTGTGGTATCCTATGCGATCCTCTTCCTCATCCTCGCCGCTCCAGAGGATTCCAGGGCTCAGTGGGTAGCAGAGTGGCACAGGGAGGCACTGGGTTGTGAGGTCTCCCGGGACCGGAATTCCACATATGACTTGCGTTCAGAGCATGTGCGCTCATTCCTCAGGCCTGATTGGTTATGAACACTGTGTAATCCTTATGCCGCTAGTATTAGGACACGGGTGTCAAACTGGCGGCCTTCCAGCTGTTGCCAAACTACAAGTCCCATGAGGCATTGCAAGATTGACAGTTACAAGCATGACTCTCAAAGGCAGAGACATGATGGTACTTGTAGTTTTGCAACAGCTGGAGAGCCGCCAGTTTGACACCCCTGCAGGGGCGGACTGAACTCATGGGGCCCCCGGGCAATAGGGGATCATGGGGCCCCTGTGTCCTGGCCCAAACTCAAAAAAGCCTATGAAAAAGGTACCAGGGGCATCTCATGGGGCCCCCTACTGACCCCGGGCCCTCAGGCAGTGCCAGAGTTTCCAAATGGTCAGTCCGCCCCTGCACCCCGTAATAGTAAATAGATAGGAAGGGAGATTATATTTACTTCTTTTACACTCTTTGTTTTACATTTCTTCAGCGTCATCATCCTGGTTTCTGGCCTAAGCCAAAATGACGTCATACATCCCAGGAGTCTTCATGGGAGGAGGGGCTTTCTCAGCTATGCACACCCTCCTGCCTGCATGCCAATGGATTCCAGGAAGTAAATGCTATATGACTCATCTGCCCTTAATTAAGATGGCCGCAACTGTCTACCATAGATGACAAATTACAATTACAATGTTTATTAATATTATTGTTGAAGGAATTAAATTGTGAATGGATTGGAATCCAGTCATCTAAATGTACCCTTCTGCAAACTACAGTTATTTCTGTTATATTTTCCTATATTTGTTTGGAAATGTATACTTGGAAATATAAAATATATATATATATATATATATATATATATAAAATAAAAGATGGCCGTAACTAGAAATGCTAGGGGGGTGATTTCTCAACAAAATAAAGCATGGCGACATGGATGGATGGAGACATGGATGGATGGATGGATGGGGGGGGGGGGTTACTTTGAATATTAAAAATGAGCTAAATAGAGTCTTCGGTTTGTGGTGCTCAGAGACAGGTGAGTTCTGCTTTAAGTACAATAAGGTGGCGGAAAATGATAGCGATTTCTAGGACATCACATTTTCATAAAGCATTGACAATTTGCACAGCACTTTACATTCTGAACATTCACATCAGTCCCTGCCCTAAAGGAGCTTACAATCTAAGGTCACTACCTCACACACGTATACTAGGACCAGTTTAGACAGGAGCCAATTACCCTACCAGCAAGTGTGGGAGGAAACCTACGCAACAACAGGGCGAACGTGCAGATTCCATGCAGGTAGGGGTTGGGAGTTCGTAAGTAGAGAAAAAACAAATCAATGGTTATGCGTAGAGATGAGCGAATTATTCAAAAATTCGATTCGGCTGATTCGCCGAATTTGCGGAATAAATTCGATTCGATGCGAATTTATTCGCTGCGAATTTAACTTATTAAAAGGGTTTCTAGGCTTCAGAGAGCCTTTATATTAGTGCTGAACACTGTACCTTTAATTTAAATGCCCTTGGAGTCTGCTGGGGAAGAGAAATAATACTGACAGTCAGTATGACATGCAGATGAGTGCCGTCCATCTTAGAATCACCGCACACTTCACTCATTTGGGCAGTCACGGGGCACGACGAAGAAGAAGAAGATGAAGAAGAAGAGGATGAGGATGAGGATGATGAAGAAGAGGATGAGGATGAGGATGATGAAGAAGAGGATGAGGATGAAGAAGAAGAAGAGGATGAGGATGAGGATGAAGAAGATGAGGATGAGGATGAAGAAGAGGAAGGATGAAGAAGAGGAAGGAGGAAGGAGGAAGGAGCAAGGAGGAAGGAGGAAGGGGAAGAGGAAGAGGAAGAAGAAGAAGATGAGGATGAAGAAGAAGAAGAAGAGGATGAGGATGAAGAAGAAGAAGAGGATGAAGAAGAAGAAGAAGATGAGGATGAAGAAGAAGATGAGGATGAAGAAGAAGAAGAAGATGAGGATGAAGAAGAAGATGAGGATGAAGAAGATGAAGAAGAGAAGAGGATGAGGAAGATGAAGAAGAGAAGAGGATGAGGAAGAAGAAGAAGAGGATGATGAAGAAGAAGAAGAAGAGGATGATGAAGAAGATGAAGAAGAAGAAGAAGATGAGGATGAGGAAGAAGAAGAAGAAGAAGAAGAAGAAGAAGAAGAAGAAGAAGAAGAAGAAGATGAGGATGAGGAAGAAGAAGAAGAAGAAGAAGAAGAAGAAGAAGAGGATGAGGATGAAGAAGAAGAAGAGGATGAAGAAGAAGATGAGGATGAAGAAGAAGAAGAAGAAGAAGATGAGGATGAAGAAGAAGAAGAAGAAGAAGAAGATGAGGATGAAGAAGAAGAAGAAGATGAGGATGAAGAAGAAGAAGATGAGGATGAAGAAGAAGAAGAAGAAGAAGAAGATGAGGATGAAGAAGAAGAAGAAGAAGAAGAAGAAGAGGATGAAGAAGAAGAAGAAGATGAGGATGAAGAAGAAGAAGAAGAAGAAGAAGAAGAGGATGAGGATGAAGAAGAAGAAGAAGATGAAGAAGAAGAAGAGGATGAAGATGAGGATGAAGAAGAAGAAGAAGATGAAGAAGAAGATGAGGATGAAGAAGAAGAAGAAGAAGAAGAAGAAGAAGAAGAAGAGGATGAAGAAGAAGAAGAAGATGAGGATGAAGAAGAAGAAGAAGAAGAAGAGGATGAGGATGAAGAAGAAGAAGAAGATGAAGAAGAAGAAGAGGATGAAGATGAGGATGAAGAAGAAGAAGAAGATGAAGAAGAAGATGAGGATGAAGAAGAAGAAGAGGATGAGGATGATGAAGAAGAAGAAGATGAAGAAGAGGATGAAGATGAGGATGAAGAAGAAGATGAAGAAGAAGAGGATGAGGATGATGAAGAGGATGAGGATGATGAAGAAGAAGAGGATGATGGTGAGGAAGAAGAAGAAGAGGATGATGAAGAAGAAGAAGAGGATGAAGAAGAAGAGAATGAGGATGAAGAAGAGGATGAGGATGAAGAAGAAGAAGAAGAAGAAGAGGATGAGGATGAAGAAGAAGAGGATGAGGATGAAGAAGAAGAAGAAGAAGAGGATGAGGATGAGGATGAAGAAGAAGAAGTAGGATGAAAATAAGAAGAATTCCAGTCCAGCAAAAAGTGTATCTGCAGAGAGCTCCGCTATTTCTGACAGTTCTCTGACAGTTCCTTCACATTTACAGCGGTTGAAACATTGTATCTATTTGTTTCCGAATAAAAACATCTGTATCCTAAATGGAAACAAATAGATACAATGTTTCAACCGCTGTAATTGAACTGTCAGAACTGTCAGAGAACTGTCAGAAATAGCGGAGCTCTCTGCAGGGACACTTTTTGCCGGCTGTAGAAGGGATGAAAATCGGCCGATCGGGAAAAATTCGATTCGTGCATCCGAAGTTTGCTAATTTTCGGATTCGACGCGAATCGAATTTTTCCTAATATTCGAAACGAATTCCACTTCGCCAAGTTCGATTCGCTCATCTCTAGTTATGCGTCAGAATTGCCATTGGTATTGTGGAGTAATGGTCGTGGACAGGTCGGAATCATCAGAAGTAACAAGCAAATATTTACTGGTAGCACCAAATGGTTGGGAGTTGCACCGATGACATGTTGAAGTAGAAGTGTGAGTTGAAGTGCTGACCACTAGGCCACTGTGCTACTTAGGCTGGCCATACATTATACAATTTTCTTGAGATTTTTGCTTTAGATTTACCAAAAACCATATAATAGGAGGTCAAACCCAAACAACACTTTCAGTTGTATCCAATTAGGCAGGCCCTTGCACTGCACAGTTGAAGGTAAATCTAAAGGCCAGCCTTAGTGTAGGTAAGCTAGTTTTGTGAAGAAGTCCATGATAAGTGTCAACACATGGCCATCAGGGATGAGCTCATATGGGTTCAGATCCTGGTCCTGAGATATTCTGCCAGAATCACGGCTCACTGTCAGTCATCAACAGCTGAGGCATTCTCTGCCCCTCAGCTGTACATATACAAGGGGCAGGGGGAACATTGGCCACTTATGATTGGGGGCAGTCACAGCTTTCTGGTGGGATAGCTTACGTAGGTTTGGACTAGGCTCCTAACCCATCTGAGCTCACCTCTGATGGCCATGTGTGGACACTTATCATGGACTTATCATGAAGCAGTGACAGCTTTCTGGTGGGATAGCTCAGGTGGGTTTACACTAGGATATGACCATGCTTGAGCTCAGTTCTAATGGCCACGTGTGGACACTTACTAAGGAATAGTGATGGTTCTCTGGTGGGATAGCTCAGTTGGGTTCGGACTGGGATCTGAACACTCCTGTGCTCACCCCTGATGGCCATGTGTGGACACTTATCATGGACTTATCATGAAGCAGTGACAGCTTTCTGGTGGGATAGCTCAGGTGGGTTTACACTAGGATATGAACATGCTTGAGCTCAGTTCTAATGGCCACGTGTGAACACTTACTAAGGAATAGTGATGGTTCTCTGGTGGGATAGCTCAGTTGGGTTCGGACTGGGATCTGAACACTCCTGTGCTCACCCCTGATGGCCATGTGTGTACACTTATCATGGACTTATCATGAAGCAGTGACAGCTTTCTGGTGGGATAGCTCAGGTGGGTTTACACTAGGATATGAACATGCTTGAGCTCACTTCTAATGGCCACGTGTGGACACTTACTAAGGAATAGTGATGGTTCTCTGGTGGGATAGCTCAGTTGGGTTCGGACTGGGATCTGAACACTCCTGTGCTCACCCCTGATGGCCATGTGTGGACACTTATCATGGACTTATCATGAAGCAGTGACAGTTTTCTCGTGGGATAACTAAGGTGGGTTTGGACTAAGATCTGAACAAGCTTCAGCTTACTCGTAATAACCACATATGGGCACTTATCTTGGACTTATCAAGGAGTAGTGATGGTTCTCTGGTGGGATAGCTCAGATGGGTTCAGGCTAGGATCTGAACATACTGTACCTGTGCTCATCTATAATGGCCATGTGCAGACACTTATGGAACAGTGACGGTTTTCTGGTGGGATAGCTCAGATGGGTTCAGACTAGGATTATTATTATTATTATACAGTATTTATAAAGCGCCAATAGTTCGCTCAGCGCTGTACATTACAGAGGGGGACAGAACATGTGACAGAACAATACCAATACAATGCAAAACATGAGGGGATTGAGGGCCCTGCTCTTTCGAGTTTACAATCTAGGAGGGAAGGATCTGAACATGCTTGAGCTCACCCCGAATTGCCATGTGTGAACATTTATCATAGATTTATTATGGAGCATTGATGGCTTTCTGGTGGGTTCGGACTAGAATCTGAACACTCCTGTGCTCACCTCTGATGGCAACAATTATAATGGACTTATATTGGATCATTGATGGCTTTCTGGTGGGATAGCTCTGGTGCATTCGAACTAAGATCTGAACACACCTGAGCTAACCCCTAATAGCCATACATACACACACATAATTCATGTGTCTATATACCAGTTCCATGTACAGGTTGTATGGACCATTGCTTCCCACCATGAAGTCCTCTGATAAATCCCACTTGTCTCTTTCCAAAAGCAGCAGCCTGACCTCTGGCCTCTGCATGAACTCCAAGAAACAATTTATTGGAGAGAAGGAGGACTGTTTTCCCTCCTCTCAGCCTCCACAAAGGAAAAGACAAGAGACACATCAGAGCAGGCCTCAGTCTCTCATGGAGAACATCAAAGCTCTCAGCAGGAGACTGAGGCTTAGACAGGCAGGTGTCCATCCTCCACAGCCAGCCTGTGATTAATGACACAGACAGATCACAGCAGACCCCCGCCGGCTGCTGCTCAGCTCCCAAATCCTGTTTATTATTAGCAGTTTGGTGATGGTGCTTTACACATCACACACACAAGGACCCATGGAAATACAATAGGTGCATGGAGGCCGCAGAGAACCTGCAGACAGAACACGGACAATATGAGCCTGGCCTGACCCCGCATGGCCCCAAGTATTTATCATCCACTCAAACAGCTGGTGTGTATGTGAGGGCCAAATCTGAGGATATCAAGACGGGGCGCTCCCAGGCCCAACCGTTTGCTCCGTATTACAAAAAATTGCACTTACGCTCATCTTACGCTCTCAGCAAAGAAAACTCTGGCTGGCCGTGCCCCAGTAGATTTTAATTAGAAAATTCTTGTTTTTGGAACATTTGTTGGAGTTTTTAATGATTAATGGAGTCAAATTACATAGTTACATAGTTAGTCTGGCTGAAAAAAAGGCCTTACTCTAGGCTCACACATGTGCGTTTTGCAGTCCATTTGCAGAAACACGCTACAGTCCCTTTAACATTACTTCCTATGGCTCACGGTCACATCCATGCAGTTTCCACTGGTGGGCTTTTTAGAAAGGTGCGAGGACTTTTTTACATGCAGCATGATGTGTTTTTGCCTCCATAGACTTCAATGGAATTGCATCCAAAACGCAGAAAAAAAGCATGTACATGCGTTTTCGGTGCTTTTTCCTGTACCTCCTCCTAGAAACATTAGCAAAACCTAAAACCGCACAACACATCAAAAACATGTATAAAATGCGTGTGAAAAACCAAAACCACACCACAAAATGCACCTGGAAAACGCATGAACAGCGCAGGTGTGAATCTAGCCTAACTCCACGTTTAATGTCCCTTTAAATAGATCGTTTGGGCCAAGCTGACCAAAACAACCATTTGCTGCACTAACAGGTGCACTTACTGGGCGGGCTGTATAAACGTATCATCTACATACAATATACAGCGCTGTGTTCGTTCTTGGAACTTCCCTTCGATCTTCTAATGGGAAGTGGCGCCAAACTGACATCCATTTTCAGTGGCAGTGATGAGTTGCGTAACACTGACCTATTTCTAGTCCATTACGCCTTGTTTACACCTGCATCTGGGGGTGGTGAAAATTGGCAGTCAAGCTTTGGTTTTACTGCCCCCCACTTAAGATGCAGAGGCAGCCACACCGCGGTGTACACATGCTGCCGTCTATTTTGGCAGTGGTTGTGAATTGGGTTTAACCACAACACTAGGCTTGCGGTAGCAGCACAGTATTCTCATTGAAAAAGCACCTTGGCTTTCAAAAAAAAAAAAAGTAATTTACAAAGCGACAGTATCAACTCCTGAAAGCCTCTCAGATGCCCCTTGTTGCTCTGTGAAAAGTGATCCACCACAAACCGATATTTATAGACAATGCAAGTGTAAAGAAGCCCCCACAGATTATATAAATACCTTTACATCCATCTATACCCTGAAATAAGCTGAGACCCAATGTCCCATCACCTCTGACACAGTTGTGTCCTCATAGACCCAATGTCCCCATCACACCCATCACAGTAGTGCCTCGTAGATCCAATGTCCCCATCACAGTAATGCCTTCGTAGACCCAATGTCCCATCACATCTGACACAGTTGTGTCCTCATAGACCCAATGTCCCCATCACAGTAGTGCCTCGTAGACCCAATGTCCCCATCACACCCATCACAGTAGTGCCTCGTAGATCCAATGTCCCCATCACAGTAATGCCTTCGTAGACCCAATGTCCCATCACATCCGACACAGTTGTGTCCTCATAGACCCAATGTCCCCATCACACCCATCACAGTAGTGCCTCGTAGACCCAATGTCCCCATCACAGTTGTGCCCTCATAGACCCAAGGTCCCCATCACAGTTGGGCCCTCATAGACCCAATGTCCCCATCACAGTAATGCCTTCGTAGACCCAATGTCCCATCACATCTGACACAGTTGTGTCCTCATAGGCCCAATGTCCCCATCACACCCATCACAGTAGTGCCTCATAGACCCAATGTCCTCATCACAGTTGTGCCCTCATAGACCCAAGGTCCCCATCACAGTTGGGCCCTCATAAACCCAATGTCCCCATCACAGTTGTGCCCTCATAGACCCAAGGTCCCCATCACAATTGGGCCTTCATAGACCCAATGTCCCCATCACAGTAATGCCTTCGTAGACCCAATGTCTCTATCACATCTATCACAGTTGTATCCTCATAGACCCAATGTCCCCATCACACCCATCACAGTAGTGCCTTCGTAGACCCAATGTCCCATCACAGTTGTGCCCCCATAGACCCAATGTCCGACCACATCTGACACAGTTGTGTCCTCATAGACTCAATGTCCCCATCACACCCCTTCATAGTAGTGCCTTCGTAGAACAAATGTCCACATCACACCCATTAGAGTAGTGCCCTCGCAGAGCCAATGTCCCCATCACACCTGACACAATGTGTCCTCATAGACCCAAAGTCTCCATCACACTCATCACAGTAGTGCCTTCATAGACCCAATGTCCTCATCATATCTATCACAGTTGTGCCCTCATAGACCCAATGTCCCAATCACACCCATTACAGTAGTGCCTTCATAGACCCAATGTCCACATCACACCCATCATAGCAGTGCCCTCGCAGAGCCAATGTCCCTATCACACCCATCACAATTGGGTCCTTGTAGACCCAATGTCCCCATCACACCCATTACAGTTGTGCCCTTATAGACCCAATGTCTCAATCTCACCCATTACAGTTGTGCCCCTATAGACCCAATGTCTCCATCTCACCTATCTCAGTTGTGCCCTCATAGATCGGATGTCCCCATCACATTTATGTCCTTGTAGACTCAATGTTCCCATCACACCCATCACAGTAGTGCCTCATAAACCCAAATTTCCCCATCACACCCATCATAGTTGTGCCCTCGTAGATCCAATGTCCCCATCACAGTGGTGCCGTCGTAGGTCCAATGACCCATCACATCCATCACAGTTGTGCCCTCGTTGACCCAATGTTCCCATCACACCTATCACAGTTGTTCCCTTGTTGACCCAATGTCCCCATCATACCCATCGCAGTTGTACCTTCGTAGTCCCAATCACCCCTATCACAGCTGTGCCCTCATAGACTTAATGTCCCAATCACATCCATCACAATTGTGCCCTCGTAGACCCAATGTCCCCATCACACCCATCACAGTTGTGCCCTCATGTCCCCATTCTAGGGTCTGGTCAGAAGAGGTCTTTGGAATCACAGCACCTCAGAAAACCCATGCAAGTGCATACAGGATTTACGAACTGGCATCCCTTCTGGGAACTGACTAGGGACCCCAGTGCTGTAAAGCAGTTGAGCTAACATAACCAAACTACTGGAAGATCACTGAACTTTTTGGGCAGTTGCACCATCTTCCATGCTCTCCTTGTATAAAATGTACTATAAGAACCAACATAATTCCCAAGGCCCAATAATAATTAAAGGCCAGTCCAGCCTCAGCAAGCCAACACGAAAACCCTGCAGAGTTTAATTGTTTATATAGAAAGCTCGAGGTTTTATGAACAATTAATAGTGAATTTGGTTGGAAATAAAACCTCAAATTTTGGAGGCCCAGATGTTCCCACATTGCAATATTACTTTCCTATTAAAAGGCGTTACCACCCAGTTAATGAAATGATGAAGCTGAAAACCATGTGGTATGTCAGTGTGGTTCTGGAACCATTTATTTCACTTAGTAGAACTTTGTAAACTGATGTTTTTATAAATGATTCCCCCAAAACCTGCTGTATATGCAAACCAGATGCTTGTCCATAGCACAGCCCTAGTCTGATTAGCATCACTATGAGGGGCAGGATGCCCTGGGGTGACCTTACCTGTCCCTGTACTTGGCTCAGGAAACCTAGAAAGTGGACAAAAGCTTCAAAGATAATGACTTGCCTTTGGTCTGGCCATGTGCAAATGTTTCTGATGAAATAATTCTGAAACTCCAAACACCCAAGAGATACCTTTCTCACCTGTAAGGAACAAGTTCTGTTCAACGTCAGGTGACTACTACCCCATAGCTCATTTTTGGATGAATCAGATGATGACCATTGTAAATATGGACAATACATGTGCAGCCCTCTTTTGGGGGGTGGGGGGGTGAGAAATTATCCTCCCCAAACAGACTGCGGCACTGAACCTGGAGTTAAATGAGGGAAACAGAACCTTGGTTAAGTGGAATTGATGATAAAGTTGGCAGGGCCTCCACCCAGAACAGGGCCTCGGACAGGGGCGGACTGACAACTCATGGGGCTCCCGGGCAATAGGGGATCATGTGGCGCCTGTGTCCTTGCCCAAACTCAAAAAAGCCTATGAAAAAGGTACCAGGGGCATCTCATTGGGCCCCCTACTGACCCCGGGCCCTAGGCCAGTGCCCGAGTTTCTAAATGGTCAGTCCGCCCCTGGCCTCGGTAAACAGAGGGGATTCCCTTCCGGGGGGGAAATTAACCAGAAATCTAATCAAAGCAATTTGGCGCAGAAGGACTACTGCAACCAGCATATACCATTACCCATAATTCTTTAGATGTACACCAGTATAGAAGTAATACAAGCTTTATATAGGAAGAGATTAATGACAGTCCATACATCCAATGTACAAACAGGTATTATCAGCAAAGGGCCTAATCGGAGTCATGGTGAAATTGTACATATATATCGGGGTAAATATTGTTATTTATAGAGATACTTCCAGATGAATGTTCCTTTGCAGGGGCCACCCAGGATGATGGGGCATCTGTGTGTCGGGGACCTGAAGACAAGATCAGCAGTCACAGGGGGATCCTCCAACTGTTGTCTGACTATCCTGGAATGGAGCTTCTCACTGGCAGGAACTGTGGTATGGTTCTGGAACGGTGGCACTGGAATTAAGTGTCAGCCTATCTACTCTGTGCTTTATTCCTTCCCTACTAGTGTACAACAGTCTCTTCTGGTATAGGAGTTAGCAGCATGGACAGGACACGTGAGACCTTCTTCACCCCTTCCTCCTTCTAGGGTTTCAAAGCCAACAATTCAGGGACAGGAAGTGCACACATAATATATTTGCAAGCATTTAAACATTTGAACAGTAGAGGGCAGCAGATCCCTACAAGTGAAAATGTTGCTTATTGGATAGTGGATTTCCTTGGGTGTTTCTTCTTGAATGGTTTCTGGTGTTTCCCTAAAGACAGGTTGCCAAACACTCCAAGAAAAGGCACACTTGGGTGATATTCACTCAACAACTTGGGTGTGTCCTTAAAGTGATACTTAAGGCTCCCCTTTTTTAATTTTTTTTAATAACAAATATGTTATATGTACCTGATCTGTATAATGGTTTTGCACAGAGCAGCCCTGATCCTCCTCCTCTTCTGGGGTCCTCCACTGGCGCTCCTGGCTCCTCCCTCCTGCCAGATGCCCCCAGAGCAAACAGATTGCTATGGGGGCACCTGAGCAGGCGTGCTCCAGAGCTGCTGCTCCATGTGTCTATTCACATACAGAGCCATGGCTCGACCCCGGCTGGGCTATGGAAGTCTATGAGTGACGTCACCAGTCCTGGAATTGCAAGTCGTTGTCAAGCGCTCACTCCTCACCCCTGTAGCCAGCTCCTCACTGACACAGGGAAGATCGTGTGATTGGACCAGAGCAGACGGAAAACAAGTAAGATAATAGAAGAACATTGACTAATCTATCTTATCAAAGCAACGTAGTTATGCAAAAAAACAAAAATAGCAGCCTTTGCAAAAGAAGAGGAGTAACACTTCCAGTGGGTGGGATGTCCTACCTTTACTGTGCTGAAGATAAAGAATTTTCCCCATCCCATATACTTCCCGGTGTGCTGGATGTCTGGCTCTCCCGTTGTACTCTGTGGCTCCTTCCACCGGCCCCTATGTCACATTAGTGTTGTAGGGGCCTTCAGGAGGGACCACGGCTTGCAGTGAGTGCCCAGGTTTCCAACATACCCAGAAGCTTGTCCAATGGTGAAAATGATTTGGCCACCATAGATCTTCAGCATAGCATCCTCTTCATCACAACCAACAACGCCAGCATCAGTCCCACCCCGCAAGCCAAATCCTAGGTGTCACTCTAGACTCAAACCTGTCCTTCCAACCCCAGGTCCAATCGCTGGCAAACTCATGCAGGCTCCACCTCCACAACATCTCCAAAATACGTCCATTTCTCACCCCAGACACTACTAAACAACTCGTTCACTCCCTTATTATCTCACGACTGGACTACTGCAACTCCCTCTTCACCGGCCTACCTCATCGCAGACTATCCCCGCTTCAGTCTATCCTGAACTCAGGGGCCAGACTCATCCACCTTCCCAACTGCTCCGTATCCGCCACCCCCCTCTGCCAATCCCTCCACTGGCCTCCTTTCAGTGTCCTCCACCCCTCTCTGCCAATCCTTCCACTGGCCTCCATTCAGTGTCCTCCACCCCCCTCTGCCAATCCCTCCACTGGCTTCCAATTGCCCAACGCATTAAATTCAAACTACTAACATTGACATACAAAGCCATTCACAACGCTGCCCATAACTACCTCACCGACCTGATACCCAAATACCACCCAACCCGTACTCTTTGCTCCTCACAAGACCTCCTACTTTCTAGCTCCCTGGTCTCCTCCTCCGATGCCTGACTGCAGGACTTCTCCAGGACTTCCCCCATCCTCTGGAACTCTCTACCCCAATCCATCAGACTGTCACCTACCCTCCTCACCTTCAGGGAAGCCTCACCTTCAGGGAAGCCTACCCCACCCTCACCTAACAGCCGATTTCCTCCACTCCTCCTACCACTCCATCCCCCACAGCCACTTCCTCCTGTACCACTATCCCCTCCCTCCTAGATTCTAAGCTCGAAAGAGCAGGGCCCTCGATCCCCTCATGTATTGTATTGTTACTGTATTGTCTCATGTTCTGTCCCCACTATAATGTACAGCGCTGAGCAAACCTCTTGGTACTATATAAATACTGTATAATAATAATATTAGACTACATGTGCATCGTAAAGACACTAGAGTTGCGTACAGTTGCCCATAGACCTAAGGTGCATTTGGTAGATGGGGCCTAAGTGGCGTACCAACTTATGGAAGAACCATGAGACGGAGTAGCTTGGAACTGAGCGAAATTCAATAGTCAACCAACAAGGCACAAAAGTCAAATAGGATCTTGGCACTACATTCCACTTACAGTTTTACTGTCCCGGAGAAGTAGTGCTCCATTGATGGGGTGGTGGTAAGGTAAACTGTTGCTAGATTTCACCAGCCCGCTGTGGTATAAGTGGGGCAAATGCAATCTGTTTGGGAACGGTATAACATGGACACCCTGGAAAGGAAGCCTATCCATCCCTACTCCTCCAGAACCTCTCCCTATTATTTCACCACTACTTTCCTGACTCAGTAGAGCTCTTTCCTTACCAATGTCACCAAATGACATTGGCCCCTTATATTTACAAGGATCCACATCAAGATGGCTGATCAACTCTTCAACATCCAACCAGGGACGGACTGACAACTCATGGGGCCCCCGGGCAATAGGGGATCATGGGGCCCCTGTGTCCTTGCCCAAAATCAAAAAAGCCTATGAAAAAGGTACCAGGGGCATCTCAAAGGGCCCCCTACTGACCCCGGGCCCTTGGACAGTGCCCGAGTTTCCAAATGGTCAGTCCACCCCTGCATCCAACTGGATCCTCCCCATGATGGCTTTCCAGAGCCCAAGATAGGAGACATTTCCTCCCCACTAAACTCCTATCAACATGAGGAGTCAGCGCAATGCCACCTTCTGGTTTTGTGGCTATAGAGGCTGTGCCTGCCTACACATTACATGTGCTACTTTACACAAATATCTGTATACAGTTGCCTTCATTCATTTAATGTCTGCCTCGCTGAGGACACGCAGAACGACATCGGCCTCCTATATTTATAGACTTCCACATCAAGATGGCTGACCAAGTTGTCGGCACCCAACTGAATCACCATCCTCCCCATGATGGCTGTCCAGAGCCCAAGATACAAGTAATTTCCTCCCCATCAGGTTGTCTCCTACCAACCTGAGGGGTCAGCGCCACGCCACCTTCGGGTTGGAGGATGTACCGCAACCTGCGCCTGCCTACTCTACAAGTCTATGCACATACGCTACTTTACACAGATAACCACCTACACCCATTCATGTCTGCGGGGGTCGGGCGCAGCTCGAGGGCATCCCGGGAAAAATCCAATAAACTGTGTCTTGGTGCTGCATGGGCAAACGCTCCCATGTGCATGTAGTCATATTTGTCATCGTTTGGGATTTTTGTTTTGTTTTTTGTGACAAATGTCGCTTTAATAAGAAAAATAGGACAATATTTGTATGAAGGAAGCATGGTATGGATGCTACAAAGCATTCCAGAAACTCAAAAAACTTTCATTTTGACATTTTGCAGGCATCCAGATTTCAGACATTTCTGTTGTCCTCAACTGAACCCGTTCCTCATTGTAGCGCCTTGAAGTGAAAGTTCTGACCAACAACAGACCCCACAAGATGCCGAACGTTGGACTCTTCTCCCGAAAAACGTCTTCAGTGCTTCTTTCTGATTTCACTTCACGTTGTTACTGGGATCTGACTTCCTGTGGTCTTATGGCCAAGATCCGCCAACTGCCATTCCACCATCCAATGAGATTACTTTAGTGGTTGGTAAAAGCACTCTTATTGGATGGGGAGAAGCAGGGGGTGGAGTCAGGAAAAGTCAGGCCCCGACAGCAAAGTGTATTTTGAAGCGGACATTCACTCCAGTATTATTTGTTACTCAGTTTAAACCCTTTACACCCGATCTTGTGACCTCTGTGATGGCGTGTCACAGTGGTCCCATGACACTAAGCCCCGCCCAGTCCCACCCACTCCTCTTCACGCCAGGACGATCCGGCGTGAAGGGGTTAACCTCTTCACGCCGGCCGAACGCAAATATGGGGCCTCCCGGCGTCTGGGCCTAGACGCTCCCAGCACAAATGTCCGGTACCTACGGAAAGGTCCCCATCTCCTCTTTTGATCGGGACCTTTCCCGTCACGCCAGTCACATGATCCAAAACCCCACCCCTCCCGGCTTCTGAAACCCTTAAAGGGCCGGGAGCCGCCGGTGCGAATGGGTTAATCAGCCCCAGAACCCGACTCATTAATATGTGTTCGGGTTTAAAGGAATGAGGTGACAACCCTAGAAAAGCGCCAACATTCGCGTTGAAAAAGAAAAGCGCAAAGCTCCATGCCCAAAAAGGTGTAGTAGCTTCTTTAGCATATTTACATCACCAATCTGGTATCCAAATACCACCCAAAACGCACTCTCCGCTCCTCACAAGACCTCCTACTCTCTAGTTCCCTGGTCTCCTCCTCCCATGTCCGTCTCCAGGACTTCTTCAGGGCTTCCCCCATTCTCTGGAACTTCCTACCCTAATCCATCAGACTGTCACCTACTCTCCTCACCTTTAGGCGCACCCTGAAAACCCATCTCTTCAGGGAAGCCTACTCCACCCTCAGCTAATTGCCGATCTCCTCCACTCTTCCTACCACTCCATCCCCCACAGCTATTTCCTCCTGTGCCACCATCCCCTCCCTCCTAGATTGTAAGCTCCAAGGAGCAGGACCCTCGATCCCCTCATGTATTGTATTGTTACTGTGCTGTCTCGTGTTCTGCCTCCCATTATAATGTACAGCGCTGAGCGAACTGTTGGCGCTATATAAATACTGTATAATAATATTTCAAGTGAACGGGCTTGCCCTCCGCGCAAGGGGGGGGAGGGAAATGCACGTTCCCGCAACACCATGCGTCATCGGGGGGCCTAATTGTTCCTTTTATTATCACATGAAAGGGCAGGAAATACTTTGAATCCAAACTTACAAGGTCACCGAAACCGCCAACAAAAAAGAAAAAACAATTAAATAGAAAGTTCTGTAAACTTTAAGTTGAGGCTGTTCATGGAGGACGGGGCTCGCCGTCGGCACCAAATTTCGGCGTGCTGCACCCGTTTAATAAAAATTACTGCTGTCACTTTTACTCGCCAAGGCTGACTCATCGGATCTGAACATTTTCACACTCTATTAAAAGGCAATAAAGCATTTTCTTCCAAGACACGGCTCGGAGTAGACAGATTCCCTTTAAAAGGTTGTGTTCTGCTGTTCTCAATAAAGTCAGACCCAAGGGACAGCGAGGAAGGAGGGATGGATTGTGCAGATGGTTGATGTCAGGCTGAAATATTCCCTTCTCCTTCTCCTTCTTCTTCTTCTTCTCTTTTTTTTCAGCCTCCCACTCTTCACCCCATCCTTCTTTTTTTCGGCTGGTGGACTATAAATCAAAGTCAGCACCTCCTTTTCTTTTTTTTTTTCTGCTTCTGAACTTTGCTTACCTGTGATGGCCAATGAAAGGCCCAATGGTGGGAGAAGAAGGCTCCATCAGTCAAGTGTCCTGGAGGGAGGAGAACAGGGAGTCACTGTGGAGAGACAGGGTCACCCGGAGTGCACATGGTCAGGTTAAGCTCTGGAGGTAAATTACAAATGATTCAGCTGTCTGCTGCCCTTTGATTGATTGTAATCAACAAGGCTTCAATCACCGAGCTGATTTGTGTTCAAATTGGCCAAAAAAAAAAAAAAAAAGTTTGGGCCTTCCCTAACCCTTCCCTTCCAAAAAAGCAGCCCCGTCCTTCAAAACTCTGCCCGAAAAACGACCCTTTATTTTTTTTTCCGCTGAAAAGAAAAGTCTCTTTCTGGAAATCTTTGAAAGGAATGTTATTAATTCTGGCCGGGGACTCGGTACAGTAAAGGCTATTGGAGGGGTGAGAAGGAAAGGGGGGGTGGGGAGGGAAGGAGCCCCAAGCCACTGCCAAGATACTGTCAACCTGAAAACACACTTTATTGCACACGCATTAGGCGAACCTTTAACCCTCCCCGGGAACCAGAAGGAAATGTTGTGTCTTTTCTATGGACGTACGTCTGGGCCTGGTTAGCTCCTTTGGAGGTTGAGCGCTCGGAGGAGATCCTGGCATTGGCAAGCGTTAGCCGGACTAGGCGGAGGAGGCCATTTTGTAGACTTGAAATGAGATTCGGGGATGGGGTTTTGTGCAGCTGCCCCTCAGCTGTTCGCCTCTTCAGCGGGACAAGTCGGGATTAGGCTGACAATGAAGAACATAAGAGCCCAGAGGATGGGGCAGAGCTGGTGTCTTTTCTTGAATGAGGTCCTCCAGGGGCAGGAGAATGGCAACCACAATGGACAAAATCCAATCTGACCTGACGAAGTGTATGGACACACAACTGGGCAGGATTTTGTGGTTTCCTATAGGGGTTCTTTCTGGCGGGTGGTCAGGGGATGATAAAAACAGGCAGCTGAAACAAGGTTTTACCACTCCCCACCACGGCCAACCACCAAAACTGTCACAAAACAACCAGACAGAACTATACACATGATGTGGGTATGGTCATGGCATTTTAATTCAGGGGGTAGAGTTTGACAAGGTTTGCAGCTTGTCAAACGCATCCATGGAGTTCTGTGGAGCCACCCCATAACCAGCACCAGCACCACTTGTCAAACTTGCCCATTGAGTTTAATGAGGCCACACCTGCAACCAGCACCACTAATCAAACTCACCCATTAAGTTCCATGGGGCCAGGCCACAACTGACACCAGCACCATTTGTCAAATTATCCATGGAGTTCTATGGGGCCACTCCATAACTGGCACCAGCACCACTAGTCAAACTCACCCATTAAGTTCCATGGGGCCAGGCCACAACAGACACCAGCACCGCTTGTCAAGCTCATCCATTGATTTCCATGTGGCCACCCCATAACCGGCACCAGCACCACTTGTCAGACTCACCCATTCATTTCTATGGGACCAGGCCACAACCAACACCAGCACCACTTGTCAAATCATCCATTGAGTTCTATGGGGCCACTCCATAATTGGCACCAGCACCTCTTGTCGAACTTGCCCATTGAGTTCAATGGGGCTGCACCTGAAACCAGCACCACTAGTCAAACTCACCCAGCACCAGCACCGCTTGTCAAATCATCCATGGAATTCAATGGGGCACCACCACAACCCGACACCGCTTGTCAAACTCACCCATTAAGTTCAATGGGACCAGGCCACAACCGACACCAGCACCACTTGTCAAGCTCATCCATTGAGTTCTATGGGGCCACCCCATAACCGGTACCAGCACCATTTGTCAAACTTTCCCATTGAGTTTAATGGGGCCACACCTGCAAACAGCACCACTAAGCAAACTCACCCATTAAGTTCCATGGAACCAGGCCACAACTGACACCAGCACCGCTTGTCAAATCATCCATGGAATTCAATGGGGCACCACCACAACCCAACACCGCTTGTCAGACTCACCCATTCATTTCTATGGGGCCAGGCCACAACCGGCACCAGCACTGCTTGTCAAACTTGCTCAGTGAGTTTATTAGGGCCACACCTGCAACCAGCACCACTAGTCACACTCACCCATTAAGTTCCATAGGGCCAGGCCACAACCTCCATAACTGGCACCAGCACCACTTGTCAAACTTGCCCATTGAGTTCAATGGGGCCACACCTGCAACCAGCACCACTAGTAAATCTTACCCAACACCAGCACCACTTGTCAAGTTCATCCATTGAGTTCTATGGTGCCACTCCATAACTGGCACCAGCACCACTAGTCAAACTTACCCATTAAGTTCCATGGGACCAGGCCACAACTGACACCAGCACCGCTTGTCAAATCATCCATGGAATTCAATGAGGCACCGCCACAACCCAATTCCGCTTGTCAGACTCACCCATTCATTTCTATGGGATCAGGCCACAACCGACACCAGCACCGCTTGTCAAATCATCCATTAAGTTCCATGGGGCCAGGCCACAACTGACACCAGCACCGCTTGTCAAACTTGCAGATTGAGTTTAATGGGGCCACACCTGCAACCAGCACCACTAGTCACACTCACCCATTACGTTCCATGGGGCCAGGCCACAACTGACACCAGCACCGCTTGTCAAATCATCCATGGAATTCAATGGGGAACCACCACAACCCGACACCGCTTGTCAAGCTCATGAATGGAAATATCCTCCTGCGCTTGGTATGGGTGAGTCCCTATCCTAACAGCTGCTATCACTCTGCCTTAACCAATAAGTGATAAAATATCAAACACAAAAATAGTGAAGCGCTAGAATGAATCCCTAAATACGCACACAGTGCATATAATATTAAATGAAAACCATACCTCATAAATAAAATATATCCGTGACATAAAAAAATATATATCAATAGAAAACCAAATATATAAAGAAAATCTTTGTCTTGCCCCTAAATTATTTCTTCAAATCAAACATTAATAGAAAATCCATAATAATGCGAATAAATAGTGATAAAAAAAAAAATATATATATATATATAAAAAACTGTGTTAATTAACATATATATATATATGTGATAATTCCAATAATAAATGTGACAATAAAAAATATGAATAGTGAATCTCAATCAAATATACGTGAATAATGTGAAAAAACCATATATTAAACTATTACATATAAAAGAATCCACTGAAACTTGTGATGTTTAAATATAAAAAAGTGTCCATAAATGAACAATCACAGTCCATGCAATACGGTGAAAACGACACTCAGTGTTCTTCACTTCTAGTGCTCAAAACAAGAAAGGGAAGAAATCCTCCAATGGCAGCAATGCCTGCTCACCTCCCCAACTCGACCCGCAAAGGGCCACAAGGCTATAACTCTCCTCCAGGTAATCCTTTGCTTCCAAGCAGCTCAGTAAGGAATCACAGGACCTCCTCTCCACCTCCTCTCAAACGTCATATAGGACACAAACAGAGCTTCCCATAGTGTAATACCATTTATTTAAAGACACTCCATATAGCAAACTGTTTCCACTCACATGCGTTTTGTTAGTAAAATGCAGTCCTCCTCATTCCCTGGGTGCATTCACATGTAGATAGGGAAACCAATATGGTCGCTGTGCTCGGACATCCCTCCCCACGTGACCGGAAATGATGTGTCTCTGGGCTGGGAAAAACGTTCCGTGAGCTTGTCAAGCTCACCCATTCATTTCTATAGGACCAGGCCACAACCGGCACCAGCACCACTTGTCAAGTCGTCCATGGAGTTCTATGGGGCCACATCACATCCGGCACCACTTGTCAAGTCGTCCATGGAGTTCTATGGGGCCACATCACATCCGGCACCACTTGTCAAGTCGTCCATGGAGTTCTATGGGGCCACATCACATCCGGCACCACTTGTCAAGTCGTCCATGGAGTTCTATGGGGCCACATCACATCCGGCACCACTTGTCAAGTCGTCCATGGAGTTCTATGGGGCCACATCACATCCGGCACCACTTGTCAAGTCGTCCATGGAGTTCTATGGGGCCACATCACATCCGGCACCACTTGTCAAGTCGTCCATGGAGTTCTATGGGGCCACATCACATCCGGCACCACTTGTCAAGTCGTCCATGGAGTTCTATGGGACCACATCACATCCGGCACCACTTGTCAAGTCGTCCATGGAGTTCTATGGGGCCACATCACATCCGGCACCACTTGTCAAGTCGTCCATGGAGTTCTATGGGGCCACATCACATCCGGCACCACTTGTCAAGTCGTCCATGGAGTTCTATGGGGCCACATCACATCCGGCACCGCTTGTCAAGTCGTCCATGGAGTTCTATGGGGCCACATCACATCCGGCACCACTTGTCAACTCCATCCATGGAGTTCTATGGGGCCACATCACATCCGGCACCATTTGTCAAGCTGGCCTAAATTGTAGTATTTTGAATATATTTTTCTTCCATATTGGCGCCCCTGGAGGGGCCCTAGGGTCCACCATGGCTACTTGAATCCATCACATGTAATAAAAATGTCATAAAATTATAATAAATACATCAGTCCTTATTATCACTATAATAACAGCCAATAGGATGACGTTAATGTGAAAACTGACTTCCGATTGGCTGCCCAATGCAACAGAACATTTTACTATTTTAACTGAGGGCCAGTTCACACTCCATGCTTTTCAATTGCTTTCCAGTTGCTTTCTTATGAATCCAAAACGCACAGAAAGTAGGTGATATGGTGGTCAGTGTTGCAGTTCCGGTGCGTTCCGGTTGCAGAAAAAAAAAGTAAAACAGGCGGCATTTTTTCTGCACAGAACTGTATTGGAACACCATAACACGCATCAAAAATGCACCGGAATGCACATGTTCCTATTTTAATTGAAGTAAAAGAGAGAGGAAAAGGTGAAACATCAAAACGCACTGGAACGCGCCAAAAACATGCATGCAGAAACGCATCCGGAACACAGTTGGACTGCGTTTCTATAGTGTGAACCGACCCTAAAACAAGTAATTATAATATACCTTCCTATCTATGTACTAATGGCAGCAGCAGAAGGATTCCAAATACTTCACACTCCATGCGTTTCAGTTGCTTTATTTCTGCATCCAAAACGCACAGAAAGTCGGTGATAGAGTGGTCAGTGTCATAGGTCACATCAGCGCTTGCAGTTCCGGTGCGTTCCAGATGCAGAAAAAAAAGTAGAACAGGCGGCATTTTTATTACTGCACAGAACTGTACTGCAACGTGGTAAATTGCATCAAAAACGCACCAAAAATGTACTGGAATGCATATGTCATGTCCCTATTTAAATTGAAAAAAAAGAGAGGGGGAAAAATTAATTAGAACTCATAAAAAACGCCCTGGAATGCATCAAAAACACACCGGGATGCGCCAAAAATGTACTGGAATGCACATGTCCCTATTTAAATTGAAAAAAAAGAGAGGGGGGAAAAAATGAACTGGAATGCATAAAAAACGCACTGGAATGCACCAAAAATGCACCAAAAACGCACTGGAACGTGCCAAAAATGTACTGTAATACATATGTCATGTCCCTATTTAAATAGAAAAAAAGAGAGGGGGGAGAAAATGAACTGGAATGCATAAAAAACTTACTGGAATGCGCCAAAAATGCACCAAAAATTCACTGGAATGTCCCTATTTAAATTGAAAAAAGAGAGGAGGCGAAAAATTAACCGAAACGCACCAAAAACGCACCGGAATGCACACGCCCCTATTTAAATTGAAAAAAGAGAGGGGGAAAAAATTAACTGGAACGCATCAAAAACGCACCGGAACACGCCAAAAGCGCGTCAAAAATGCATCCGTAATGCACCTGGACTGCGTTTCTATAGTGTGAACCGAGGGTGAAAAATGACCCGGTAACAGCCCGTTTGGCTCCTCCCACACAAAGAGCGAAGTCGCTGTTAAAGGGATTCCTAAAACGGGATTACATACTGGAATGTCGCCGCGTCCTGCAGCTGTAAACGTCTCGCAGGTCGCCATGTGGAACACAAAAAAAAAAAGAACGCCGTTTATATTTTATGTTTTTTTTTTTTTTTTCAGTGAAAACCTGAAAGAATGTGGTGAAGGAACGGCATTTGCGGAGCGTTGCGGCGAGGATTGCGCCTTTAAGTGCGTCTCCCTGCAATGGGAATGGCGCTATCATTTATCGCTTCGTATAAACAGGCGACTATCTCCGAGCGATCGCCCCGAACACATCGAACACATCGAACGAACGTTCCGCTGACACAGCTGCTTTCTATTAGCACTTTGAAGTCCCCTCCATGCTTTGTACAACTTAACAGGTTTATGTAAAATATTTGCAGTTCTCCTAAACGCCTCCGAATTCCAGATCCCCCCCATCCCCTCCCCCGACCTCGATTTCCTCCTTCGCTTGAACGACACCAAAGTCAGAAGTGGTATTCCCAGAACTGGCTCGGAGGCCGTAAAATCTGAACAGATGCCCCCATCCCCAACCCCCCCCCCCCCATACCCCCCATACCCCCCCCCCCCGGATCGCTGGCAGCAGCCCGGCCCAGTTTATGACAAGTCCTGGCATGGAGGGCATGTGCGGGGATTATTGGGATGGTCCGTGCTGGACGGAATCCGTGTTCGCGGTGGAACACGTGCAGTTTGTTTCGTTCCGAATTCGAATGCAGGCAATTTTTTTGTAATTCGAACATTTGGGTGTTTCTGAATTTCCAAAATGACTGTGGGCAGCACAGTGGCTAAATGGTTATCGCCTCCGCCTGGCAGCACTCGAGTCGTCGGTTGGTTCAAATCTCAGCCACAGTACAACCTGCCTGGAGTTTGCATGTTCTCCCTGTGCCTGCATGGCTTTCCTCCAGGTACTCCGGTTTCCTCCCACACTCCAAAGACATGCTGGGAGGTGAATTGGCTCCTGTCTAAATTGTCCCTAGTATGTGTATGTATGAATGTGAGTTAGGGACCTTAGATTGTACGCTCCTCGGGGGCGGGGACTAATGTGAATGTACAATATATATGTAAAGCGCAGAGTATATTGAAAGCACTATATAAGTACCTGAAATAAATAATTAGTAACTCTAGGATAAAATAGAAAAAATACATTTGAATTTTGAATAGAAGAGATTTGAATAGAATCGAATAGAAAATAATCATATAGAAAAGAATAGAATAGAAAAGAACAGAACAGAAAAAAATAGAATATAATAAAATAGAAAAAAAGAACTGTCTTCTGAAATTCAAATTCCAAATAGAAGAAAATAGAATAGAATAGAATGGAAAATAATCAAATAAAAAAGTATAGAATAGAAAAGAATAGAATAGAACATAAAAAACAATAGAATAGAATGAAACACAAAAATTCTAACTTCCGAAATTTGAATTTCGAACAGAATAAATGCAAATTCGAATAGAGTAGAAAAGAATCGAAAAGAAAAGAATAGAAAAGAAAACTACAGAAAAAAACCAACAGCATAAAAATAATATAAATGTCTTCCAAAATTTGAATTTTTAATAGAATAAATTCAAATTTGAATAGAATAGAAAAGAAAATAACAGAAAAAAACTGAAAAAAACAATAGAATAAAATAGAAAGAATATAACTGTATTCTGAAATTCTAATTTCAAATACAATACATTCAAATTGGAATAAAATAGAATAGAATGGAAAAAATAATAGATTAAAATAGAAAGAACATAACTGTCTTCCAAAATTTGAATTTCGAATAGAATAAATTCAAATTGGAGAAGTATAGAAAAAAAAAATAGATTAAAATAGAAAGAACTGTCTTCCGAAGTTCACATTTTGAATAGAAAAGAAAAGAATAGAACAGAAAAAAACAATAGAATAGAATTAAATAGAAAGAATAAAACTCTCTTCCAAAATTCAAATTGGAATAGAATAGATTAGAATAGAAATAGAAAAAAATCAAATAGAAAAGAATAGAATGCAAAGTACAAAATAGAAAAAAAACAGAAAAGAATAAAATAAAAAGAATATAACTGTCTTCCAGAATTGGAATTCTTTCTTTTACCGAACAATCGGGTATTATATTGTGTTTTAAGCGTTAAAATTAAAAAAAGTGTTTTTTTCCCCACAAAATTGAGTTTGAAAAAGCGCTGCGCAAATCCTGTGTGACACGAAAATGACCGCAGCCGCCATTTTCCTCTCTCGGGCCTCGGATTTACAAACATAGTTGTGATGTTTGGCGGATCGAAGACATTTTCTAACAAACAATACCGATCGTTCCCTGTGACCAGGGGCGGACTGACCATTTGGAAACTCGGGCACTGCCCGAGGGCCCGGGGTCAGTAGGGGGCCCCATGAGATGCCCCTGGTACCTTTTTCATAGGCTTTTTTGAGTTTGGGCAAGGACACAGGGGCCCCATGGTCCCCTATTGCCCGGGGCCCCATGAGTTGTCAGTCTGCCCCTGCCCCTGAACATTCAGTGTCAGAAAAGGTCGGATCTTCCAGTGGATATTTTTGTAACTTTATCGATACAAAATCTGGAAATACAAACGTTGTCGCCCGGCCGCACCGCCGCGATTTCAGGAGCGATTTGAGAATTGAAGTGGCATCTAATGAATGTGAATGTCGGTGACCGAACACGAGCGATTCGCAGGATCTCAGGATTCCTCTCCAGACATGGCGGGCACGAAGACGAACTTTTCGTATTTGAGTCACCGGCCGCACCGCTGCGACTTGTGTGCGATTTCAGCGCCATTTCTGAAGACTTTATTGCGACTTGTGAAGATTTTCAGCGATTTCTTGCCATTTGCAGTGCGATTTCCATTGTATTCTATGTCTGTGAAATCGCAACAAAACTTCAGAAAAATGTCACGCCGGAACGACTTTAGGAATCGCGGCACAGCAAATCTCACGTGTCCAGGCGCTGACATTCACAAATCACACCTGACATTGTGCCGGTATGACCGGGAACTGAGCGATTGGACAATCTGGCTGAACGTTGTATGGTCACCTTTGTTTTTTTTTTCTCCTCGATAAAAGTATACAATGTGTCTCCCAGGTATGGGGTATACAATGTGTCTCCAGGTATGGGGTATACAATGTGTCTCCAGGTATGGGGTATACAATGTGTCTCCCAGGTATGGGGTATACAATGTGTCTCCAGGTATGGGGTATACAATGTGTCTCCAGGTATGGGGTATACAATGTGTCTCCCAGGTATGGGGTATACAATGTTTCTCCCAGGTATGGGGTATACAATGTGTCTCCCAGGTATGGGGTTTACAATGTGTCTCCCAGGTAGGGGGTATACAATGTGTCTCCCAGGTATGGGGTATACAATGTGTCTCCAGGTACGGGGTATACAATGTGTCTCCAGGTACGGGGTATACAATGTGTCTCCCAGGTACGGGGTATACAATGTGTCTCCCAGGTACGGAGTATACAATGTGTCTCCAGGTATGGGGTATACAATGTGTCTCCCGGATACGGGGTATACAATGTGTCTCCCAGGTATGGGGTATACAATGTGTCTCCCGGGTATGGGGTATACAATGTGTCTCCCGGGTATGGGGTATACAATGTGTCTCCCAGGTATGGGGTATACAATGTGTCTCCCGGGTATGGGGTATACAATGTGTCTCCCAGGTACGGGGTATACAATGTGTCTCCCGGGTATGGGGTATACAATGTGTCTCCCGGATACGGGGTATACAATGTGTCTCCCAGGTACGGGGTATACAATGTGTCTCCAGGTATGGGGTATACAATGTGTCTCCCAGGTACGGGGTATACAATGTGTCTCCCAGGTACGGGATATACAATGTGTCTCCAAGGTACGGGGTATACAATGTGTCTCCAGGTACGGGGTATACAATGTGTCTCCCAGGTATGGGGTATACAATGTGTCTCCCGGGTAGGGGGTATACAATGTGTCTCCCAGGTACGGGGTATACAATGTGTCTCTCAGGTACGGGGTATGCAATGTGTCTCTCAGGTACGGGGTATACAATGTGTCTCCCAGGTATGGGGTATACAATGTGTCTCCCAGGTATGGGGTATACAATGTGTCTCTCAGGTACGGGGTATACAATGTGTCTCCCAGGTACGGGGTATACAATGTGTCTCTCAGGTACGGGGTATGCAATGTGTCTCTCAGGTATGGGGTATACAATGTGTCTCTCAGGTACGGGGTATACAATGTGTCTCTCAGGTATGGGGTATACAATGTGTCTCTCAGGTACGGGGTATGCAATGTGTCTCCCAGGTATGGGGTATACAATGTGTCTCTCAGGTACGGGGTATACAATGTGTCTCTCAGGTACGTGGTATGCAATGTGTCTCTCAGGTACGGGGTATACAATGTGTCTCTCAGGTATGGGGTATACAATGTGTCTCTCAGGTACGGGGTATACAATGTGTCTCCCAGGTATGGGGTATACAATGTGTCTCTCAGGTATGGGGTATACAATGTGTCTCCAGGTATGGGGTATACAATGTGTCTCCAGGTACGGGGTATACAATGTGTCTCCCAGGTATGGGGTATACAATGTGTCTCCCAGGTATGGGGTATACAATGTGTCTCTCAGGTACGGGGTATACAATGTGTCTCCAGGTATGGGGTATACAATGTGTCTCCCAGGTATGGGGTATACAATGTGTCTCCCAGGTATGGGGTATACAATGTTTCTCCCAGGTATGGGGTATACAATGTGTCTCCAGGTATGGGGTATACAATGTGTCTCCAGGTATGAGGTATACAATGTGTCTCCCAGGTATGGGGTATACAATGTGTCTCCCAGGTATGGGGTATACAATGTGTCTCCCAGGTATGGGGTATACAATGTGTCTCTCAGGTACGGGGTATACAATGTGTCTCCCAGGTACGGGGTATACAATGTGTCTCTCAGGTACGGAGTATACAATGTGTCTCTCAGGTACGGGGTATACAATGTGTCTCCCGGGTACGGGGTATACAATGTGTCTCTCAGGTACGGGGTATACAATGTGTCTCCCGGGTACGGGGTATACAATGTGTCTCTCAGGTATGGGGTATACAATGTGTCTCTCAGGTACGGGGTATACAATGTGTCTCCCGGGTACGGGGTATACAATGTGTCTCTCAGGTACGGGGTATACAATGTGTCTCCAGGTATGGGGTATACAATGTGTCTCCCAGGTATGGGGTATACAATGTGTCTCCAGGTATGGGGTATACAATGTGTCTCCCAGGTACGGGGTATACAATGTGTCTCCAGGTATGGGGTATACAATGTGTCTCCCAGGTATGGGGTATACAATGTGTCTCCAGGTATGGGGTATACAATGTGTCTCCCAGGTATGGGGTATACAATGTTTCTCCCAGGTATGGGGTATACAATGTTTCTCCCAGGTATGGGGTATACAATGTTTCTCCCAGGTATGGGGTATACAATGTGTCTCTCAGGTACGGGGTATACAATGTTTCTCCCGGGTACGGGGTATACAATGTGTCTCCCAGGTATGGGGTATACAATGTGTCTCTCATGTATGGGGTATACAATGTTTCTCCCAGGTATGGGGTATACAATGTTTCTCCCAGGTATGGGGTATACAATGTTTCTCCCAGGTATGGGGTATACAATGTGTCTCTCAGGTACGGGGTATACAATGTTTCTCCCGGGTACGGGGTATACAATGTGTCTCCCAGGTATGGGGTATACAATGTGTCTCTCAGGTACGGGGTATACAATGTGTCTCCAGGTATGGGGTATACAATGTGTCTCCAGGTATGAGGTATACAATGTGTCTCCAGGTATGGGGTATACAATGTTTCTCCCAGGTATGGGGTATACAATGTGTCTCCCAGGTACGGGGTATACAATGTGTCTCTCAGGTACGGGGTATACAATGTGTCTCTCAGGTACGGGGTATACAATGTGTCTCTCAGGTACGGGGTATACAATGTGTCTCCCAGGTATGGGGTATACAATGTGTCTCCAGGTATGGGGTATACAATGTGTCTCCCAGGTATGGGGTATACAATGTGTCTCCCAGGTATGGGGTATACAATGTGTCTCCCAGGTATGAGGTATACAATGTGTCTCCCAGGTATGGGGTATACAATGTCTCTCCCAGGTACGGGGTATACAATGTGTCTCCAGGTATGGGGTATACAATGTGTCTCCCAGGTATGGGGTATACAATGTGTCTCCCAGGTATGGGGTATACAATGTGTCTCCCAGGTATGGGGTATACAATGTGTCTCCCAGGTATGGGGTATACAATGTGTCTCCAGGTATGGGGTATACAATGTGTCTCCCAGGTATGGGGTATACAATGTGTCTCCCAGGTATGGGGTATACAATGTGTCTCCCAGGTATGGGGTATACAATGTGTCTCCCAGGTATGGGGTATACAATGTGTCTCCAGGTATGGGGTATACAATGTCTCTCCCAGGTATGGGGTATACAATGTGTCTCCCAGGTATGGGGTATACAATGTGTCTCCCAGGTATGGGGTATACAATGTGTCTCCCAGGTATGGGGTATACAATGTGTCTCCAGGTATGGGGTATACAATGTCTCTCCCAGGTATGGGGTATACAATGTGTCTCCCAGGTATGGGGTATACAATGTGTCTCCCAGGTACGGGGTATACAATGTGTCTCCAGGTATGGGGTATACAATGTGTCTCCCAGGTATGGGGTATACAATGTGTCTCCCAGGTATGGGGTATACAATGTGTCTCCCAGGTATGGGGTATACAATGTCTCTCAGGTACGGGGTATACAATGTGTCTCCCAGGTATGGGGTATACAATGTGTCTCCCAGGTATGGGGTATACAATGTCTCTCCCAGGTACGGGGTATACAATGTATCTCCCAGGTATGGGGTATACAATGTGTCTCCCAGGTATGGGGTATACAATGTGTCTCCCAGGTATGGGGTATACAATGTGTCTCCCAGGTATGGGGTATACAATGTGTCTCCCAGGTATGGGGTATACAATGTCTCTCCCAGGTACGGGGTATACAATGTGTCTCCCAGGTATGGGGTATACAATGTCTCTCCCAGGTATGGGGTATACAATGTCTCTCCCAGGTATCTCTTTCACTCCCCATACCTGGGATTGTGATTCTTGGATGAAGATACGAATGAAATGAACAGACCAGAGGAAGTATGACATGAAGACCCCTCCTCCTAGTTGGGGACCCTATTGGACTACAGACCCCCCCCATTCCTTGACCCTGTATAATGACCTATTAGGGAGAGCTGACTGGGCGCGGTGCGGGCCCGACTCCTTTGCGCCCTGCGGCCCCGATCTCTCCATCTCCACGCTGGCACGAGGAGCACAGAAGATGACGTTGAGATAGAACAGAGATCCCAGATTCGGATGAAGTCACGTATTTGGCCGGGTCGGCGTCCTCATCTGGTCCCCACATTTCCCCAGCATTCTATTCCTCCTCCAGCGCCATCGCTGCTCTTATCGCCATCCGCTCTGCCGCCGATTTGTTTTTTGGCGAACGGCGAGCTGGTCGATATCACGAGGGGTTAATTCGCGCCCCGCGGTTAGTCAAACGGTGGCTTTTTTTTTTTTTTTTCCTCCCCTCTGTAGACCACACAAAGAAGCCGCTCGGCGCTTTACATCTCCCCGTGAAATACTGAAAGTGCTTTTCCAGAGACGGTAACATGTTGAGGCAACAAAAAGGATAAAAAGAAAAAAAAAAAAGAATTCTATTGAAGATGTCAAATAAGCGAAAGGAAATGAAAGCGCTAATTCTATTAAGGATCTGAGCTAATGAATCAAAACGGCAAGAAAGCATTCTAATCCCGAAAGCGTTAGTGACAGGCGGGCTTCAAACCCGCCATAAAACTGTCACACTGCTTACCTAACAACATGATTAATAGACGCCGCGCACAATAGCATTTTTATAAACATCTCATCGAAATGATATTTCTCTTGGCCGCCTTCGGAGGCAAGCTGTTTATGATTAAGCGGAATTCTTTTCTGCGCACACGCGGCGCGGCGAAACGGGGAGAGGGGGGGGGGGGTTGGGAACAGACTGAGGGAGCTCTCTGTTCCGCCGTGGAGGCAGGAAGCTGACAGTGGAATGGCACCGGACCGCCGCGCAAAAGAACCCGCCAGCGCCTTGGAAGCGAGAACGCGAAAGATGGAGTTTTGACAGAAAGTGACATTTTTTTGGGAATGGCGGTCGATGAAATTCCGAAGGCTGATAAATAACAAGAAAAGGCCGATCTGTGACGGGATTTGTTTTTTTTTTTTATTAAGCGATGAAATTTATTTTTTTGGATTTAGGAACAAGTGATGGTGGGAACTGTTTATGAACAAAAACCTCAGACATGAAATGTGAACAAAGCATATCTCTCTGTAGTGTGTACTTGCCTCAGTCCGGAGCACTAACTGTCATTTCTGTCTGCTGCCTCCTTCCTCTCCTATTAGTTCTCCATCCCTCTCTGCCAATCCCTCCACTGACCTCCACTCAGTGTCCTCTGCCCCTGTCTACCAATCCCTCCACTGACCTCCACTCAGTGCCTTCCATCCCTCTCTGCCAATCCCTCCACTGACCTCCACTCAGTGTCCTCTGCCCCTGTCTACCAATCCCTCCACTGACCTCCACTCAGTGTTCTCCACCCCTCTCTGCCAATCCCTCCACTGGCCTCCATTCAGTGTTCTCCACCCCTCTCTGCCAATCCCTCCACTGGCCTCCATTCAGTGTTCTCCACCCCTCTCTGCCAATCCCTCCACTGGCCTCCACTCAGTGTCCTCCATCCCTCTCTGCCAATCCCTCCACTGGCCTCCACTCAGTGTCCTCTACCCCTCTCTGCCAATCCCTCCACTGACCTCCACTCAGTGTCCTCCACTCCTCTCTGCCAATCCCTCCACTGGCCTCCACTCAGTGTCCTCCACCCCTCTCCGCCAAACCCTCCACTGACCTCCACTCAGTGTCATCCACCCCCCTCTGCCAATCCCTCCACTGGCCTCCATTCAGTGTCCTCCACCCATCTCCGCCAAACCCTCCACTGGCCTCCATTCATTGCCTTCCACCCCTCTCTGCCAATCCCTCCACTGGTCTCCACTCAGTGTCCTCCACCCTCTCTGCCAATCCCTCCACTGACCTCCATTCAGTGTCCTGCACCCCTCTCTGCCAATCCCTCCACTGACCTCCACTCAGTGTCCTCCACCCCCCTCTGCCAATCCCTCCACTGACCTCCACTCAGTGTCCTCCACCCTCTCTGCCAATCCCTCCACTGACCTCCACTCAGTGTCCTCCACCCCTCTCTGCCAATCCCTCCACTGATCTCCACTCAGTGTCCTCCATCCCTCTCTGCCAATCCCTCCACTGACCTCCATTCAGTGTCCTCCACTCCTCTCTGCCAGTCCCTCCACTGACCTCCACTCAGTGTCATCCACCCCCCTCTGCCAATCCCTCCACTGGTCTCCACTCAGTGTTCTCCACCCCTCTCTGCCAATCCCTCCACTGACCTCAACTCAGTGTCCTCCACCCCCCTCTGCCAATCCCTCCACTGACCTCCACTCAGTGTCCTCCACCCCCCTCTGCCAATCCCTCCACTGACCTCCACTCAGTGTCCTCCACCCCTCTCTGCCAATCCCTCCTAGTTAGGCTGCTGGGTAAATGTAGTTTTTGACTTCACTGTTTCATTTCTCCCACCTGCCTTTAGAAGAAGCTTCCAGAATATAGAGCAGGGAGATGCGGGGCACCAGTATGGATTAGTGGTGTATTTAGGGTTTTGTGTTGCCCTAGAGAGAGCCGGACACCAACCAACACATCACTCCACACCACCCCTGTGCAGAGAGTCTGAACCAACACCAACCAACCTCCTGGCCAAGAGGGCCTTCCACCACCCCCCATACACCCGCCACCACACAACCACCCCCCCCACCCATCAAGAGAGAGACACATTGACCTTCACAGCTCTGGACATCCACGGGAATGACAGTCAGGCTCTGCATACACAGTTCAGCAGTTTATGAACAAAAACCTCAAACATGAAATATGAACAAAGCATATCTCTCTATAGTGTGTACTTGCCTCAGTCCAGAGCACTGAGTGTCATTTCTGTCTGCTGCCTCCTTCCTCTCCAATCAGCATCAGTCACTTCTGAATAGTTTTCCTGACACCAAGAAATAAAGGGTGACAGCGGTGGGGCCTCCAGCTGATTGACAGCCTCAGCTCTGTGTGTGGAGGGGGGGTGTCCCTTTCCTCCAATCAGCTCTCAGAGTTTTCCTCATTGAGCTCTGATTGGTGTCTCTTGCTCTGAGTGGCTGCAGGTTCTATCCAGGGGCGGACTCACAACTCATGGGGCCCCCCGGGCAATAGGAAATCATGGGGCCCCTGTGTCTTCGCCCACACTCAAGCCACACCCAAAAAAGCCTATGAAAGGTACCAGGGGAAGCTCATTGGTGTCAGTGGGAGGAATAGTGCCCATCATTGGTGTCAGTGGGAAGAATAGTGCCCCATCATTGGTATCAGTGGGAGGAATAGTGCCCCAACATTGGTGTCAGTGGGAGGGATAGTGCCCCATCATTGGTGTCAGTGGGAGGAATAGTGCCCCATCATTGGTGTCAGTGGGAGGAATAGTGCCCCATCATTGGTGTCAGTGGGAGGAATAGTGCCCCATCATTGGTGTCAGTGGGAGGAATAGTGCCCCATCATTGGTGTCAGTGGGAGGAATAGTGCCCCATCATTGGTGTTAGTGGGAGGAATAGTGTCCCATCATTGGTGTCAGTGGGAGGAATAGTGCCCCATCATTGGTGTCAGTGGGAGGAATAGCGCCCCATCATTGGTGTCAGTGGGAGGAAGAGTGCCCCATCATTGGTGTCAGTGGGCAGAATAGTGCCCCATCATTGGCATCAATGGGAGGAATAGAGCCCCATCATTGGTGTCAGTGGGAGGAATAGTGTCCCATCATTGGTGTCAGTGGAAGGAATAGTAACTCATCATTGGTTTCAATGGGAGGAATAGTGCCCCATCATTGGTGTCAGTGGGAGGAATAGTGCCCCATCATTGGTGTCAGTGGGAGGAATAGTGCCCCATCATTGGTGTCAGTGGGAGGAATAGTTCCCCATCATTGGTATTAGTGGGAGGAATAGTGCCCCATCATTGGTATCAGTGGGAGGAATAGCGCCCCATCATTGGTGTCAGTGGGAGGAATAGCGCCCCATCATTGGTGTCAGTGGGAGGAATAGCGCCCCATCATTGGTGTCAGTGAGAGGAATAGCGTCCCATCATTGGTATCAGTGGGAGGAATAGTGCCCCATCATTGGTGTCAGTGGGAGGAATAGTGCCCCATCATTGGTGTCAGTGGGAGGAATAGTGTCCCATCATTGGTGTCAGTGGGAGGAATAGTGCCCCATCATTGGTGTCAGTGGGAGGAATAGCGCCCCATCATTGGTGTCAGTGGGAGGAATAGCGCCCCATCATTGGTGTCAGTGGGAGGAATAGTGCTCCATCATTGGTGTCAGTGGGAGGAATAGTGCCCCATCATTGGTGTCAGTGGGAGGAATAGTGCCCCATCATTGGTGTCAGTGGGAGGAATAGTGCCCCATCATTGGTGTCAGTGGGAGGACAAGTGCCCCATCATTGGTGTCAGTGGGAGGAATAGTGCCCCATCATTGGTGTCAGTGGGAGGAATAGTGCCCCATCATTGGTATCAGTGGGAGGAATAGTGCCCCATTATAGGTATCGGTGGGAGGAATCGTGCCCCATCATTGGTGTCGGTGGGAGGAAGAGTGCCCCATCATTGGCGTCAATGGGAGGAATAGAGCCCCATCATTGGTGTCAGTGGGAGGAATAGTAACTCATCATTGGTTTCAATGGGAGGAATAGTGCCCCATCATTGGTGTCAGTGGGAAGAATAGTGCCCCATCATTGGTGTCAGTGGGAGGAATAGTGCCCCATCATTGGTGTCAGTGGGAGGAATAGTAACTCATCATTGGTTTCAATGGGAGGAATAGTGCCCCATCATTGGTGTCAGTGGGAAGAATAGTGCCCCATCATTGGTGTCAGTGGGAGGAATAGTGCCCCATCATTGGTGTCAGTGGGAGGAATAGTTCCCCATCATTGGTATTAGTGGGAGGAATAGTGCCCCATCATTGGTGTCAGTGGGAGGAATAGTTCCCCATCATTGCTATTAGTGGGAGGAATAGTGCCCCATCATTGGTATCAGTGGGAGGAATAGTGCCCCATCATTGGTGTCAGTGGGAGGAATAGCGCCCCATCATTGGTGTCAGTGGGAGGAATAGCGCCCCATCATTGGTGTCAGTGGGAGGAATAGCGCCCCATCATTGGTGTCAGTGGGAGGAATAGCGCCCCATCATTGGTGTCAGTGGGAGGAATAGTGCCCCATCATTGGTGTCAGTGGGAGGAATAGTTTCCCATCATTGGTATTAGTGGGAGGAATAGTGCCCCATCATTGGTGTCAGTGGGAGGAATAGTGCCCCATCATTGGTGTCAGTGGGAGGAATAGTGCCCCATCATTGGTATCAGTGGAAGGAATAGTGCCCCATCATTGGTGTCAGTGGGAGGAATAGTGCCCCATCATTGGTGTCAGTGAGAGGAATAGCGTCCCATCATTGGTATCAGTGGGAGGAATAGTGTCCCATCATTGGTGTCAGTGGGAGGAATAGTGCCCCATCATTGGTGTCAGTGGGAGGAATAGCGCCCCATCATTGGTGTCAGTGGGAGGAATAGCGCCCCATCATTGGTGTCAGTGGGAGGAATAGTGCTCCATCATTGGTGTCAGTGGGAGGAATAGTGCCCCATCATTGGTGTCAGTGGGAGGAATAGTGCCCCATCATTGGTGTCAGTGGGAGGAATAGTGCCCCATCATTGGTGTCAGTGGGAGGAATAGTGCCCCATCACTACTAACATCACCACCATCAATCCCGCCCAGCAAGCCAAAGTCCTTGGCGTCATTCTGGACTCGAACCTTTCCTTCCAACCTCATATCAAATCACTTACAAACACATGCAGGCTCCACCTCCGGAACATCACCAAGATACGCGCCTTCCTCACCCCAGACACCACCAAACTACTCGTACCCTCCCTCATCATCTCACGCCTGGACTACTGCAACTCCCTCCTCACCGGCCTACCCCAGTGCAGGCTCTCCCCGCTTCAGACCATCCTGAACTCAGCGGCCAGACTCATCCACCTCACCAGCCGCTCCACCTCTGCCTCCCCCCTCTGCCAATCCCTCCACTGGCTCCCCATCGCCCAACGCATCAAATTCAAATTGCTCACCCTGACCTACAAAGCCATTCACAACACTGCCCCTAACTACCTCACCGACCTGATTCCCAGGTACCACCCTACCCGTACCCTTCGCTCTTCACAGGACCTCCTTCTATCTTGCTCCCTGGTCTCCTCCTCCCACGCACGTCTGCAAGACTTCTCCAGGTCCTCCCCCATCCTCTGGAACTCACTACCCCAATCCATCAGACTGTCACCTTCCCTCCTCACCTTCAGGAGCTCCCTGAAAACCCACCTCTTCAGGGAAGCCTACCCCACCCTCACCTAACTGCTGCTCTCCTTCATTCCTCCTACCACTCCATCCCCCACAGCCACTTCCTCCTGTACCACTACCCCCTCCCTCCTAGATTGTAAGCTCCAAAGAGTAGGGCCCTCTTACCCCTCGTGTGCTGTTTGTAGTTGCTGTAATGTGCCATGTATTGCCCCCCCCCTCTATTGTACAGCGCTGAGCAAACCCTTTGGCGCTATATAAACTCAATGTAATGTAATGTAATTTTGCACCAAAGCCAAGTCTGTGGGTGGGGGATGGGCACTGACAGATAGGTGGTGGCAGCACAAGTGGTGAGAGGAGAAGATTGCCAGGAAATGTCAGTTCAGTTGATCTTCTCATCGGGGGTCCAGAGGCAATTGGAAGGGTTTGGAGGAAAGGACGGGTCACTCAACGACGAGGAGAGATCCGCTCGTCCTTGCAGCGTGCCAACCACTTGTCTCTCATCCAAACTCCCCAACGGCGAGCGCAGAGTCAAGATCATTCACCTTTTCTACGGGACGGAGGAAACGATCGACAGCCGGCTGCAGAGATTTCCCACAATGCCGGAGAAGCATTGTCTGACATTTTGACATACAGAAAACATGGCCGTCACCGCCCCCCCTGCTCAGCCCCGATGTTCCTCTCGGCACCGAAACAGTTTTTTGGCTTCAATGGGCCATAACATTGAGCACAATGTAGGGAAAGGAAGTCCTATAAGTCGTTCAGGACAGCAAAACCCTGCGAGGAAGTCCATGACCGCCTCAGGGTAGGCTCCAGCCAGGCCACTCCTCCCCCAATGAGCTTCACTCCGGAGTGAAACCCGTAGGGAGGGGGTGCAGCTTGGTGCGACTTGTAGGACCTCCTTTCCCTACTTGATGCTGTCGGCACTCCTAGCAGTTTGCCAAGGAAGAGGTCCTCTTGGAGTCTTGAGCAGCAACTGTTATTTGTGCTGTGGGTCCCACACAGTGATCATAGATGGAATGCACTTCCCTATATGTCAGGGGTCCCCAAACTACGGCCCGGGGGCCCAGGGGTGTGTTTAGGTTTTGTGCTGCCCTAGGCAACACACAAATCACCTGCCCCCCACAGACATCGACCAACACAACCCCCCCTTCCCCTACTGAGGAGAAAGCCTGACAATGACCAACAGCACCACTGCCCCCACAAATCCCCCCAGTGATAGAGAGACATTCATCTTCACAGCTCTGGACATCCCCGGGAACGAGAGTCAGGCTCTACACACACCATCAAGCAGCCCTCAGCCTCTCTCGGATCCCACCTGGTTCCCAGGGTGCGCGTGTCCCTTCTTCCATCCCTTCTTCTGGGGGGAGGTGCTGCCCCCCTGAAAAATGCCGCCCTGGGCAAGAACCTTGTTTGCCTTGTGGTAAATACGCCCCTGCCTGGGCCACAACCGGCCCTCCTACAAGATTTTACCAGGAACACAGCAACTTGAATGGGATGGGTGGAGTTCTGATGTGATGGGAGGGTTTTGACATGATGGGGAGGGGCAATGATGTGATGGGGGGGTTCTGATGTGATGGGAGGGTTCTGATGTGATGGGGGGGTTCTGATGTGATGGGAGGGTTCTGATGTGATGGAGGACTTCTAATGTGATGGGAGTGTTCTGATGTGATGGGGGGGGTTCTGACATGATGGGGGGGGGGGGTTCTGATGTGATGGGAGGGTTCTGATGTGATGGGGGGGGGTTCTGATGTGATGGGGGGGTTCTGATGTGATGGGCGGGTTCTGATGTGATGGAGGACTTCTAATGTGATGGGAGTGTTCTGATGTGATGGGGGGGTTCTGATGTGATGGGAGGGTTCTGATGTGATGGGAGGGTTCTGACATGATTGGGGGGGGGGTGGGTTCTGATGTGATGGGAGGGTTCTGATGTGATGGGGGGGTTCTGATGTGATGGGAGTGTTCTGATGTGATGGGGGGGGTTCTGATGTGATGGGGGGGGTTCTGATGTGATGGGGGGGTTCTGATGTGATGGAGGACTTCTAATGTGATGGGAGGGTTCTGACATGATAAGGGGGGGGGTTCTGATGTGATGGGAGGGTTCTGATGTGATGGGAGGGTTCTGATGTGATGGGGGCTTCTGATGTGAATTATTGAACTCATTCTAAACAGACTGGACCCCCCCCCCCCCCGTTATATATGATAAATACTGATGGGGTGTTTTTAGTGGGGCAAGCATCAGATATATTTTTGGCTCATACAGATCAGCAGATCCTCTCACCTTGTGAGCTGCAACAAAGTTACAATGTACAGTGTTAGTGTCATCCACTGACACCAAGGTCAGAGGTTATTATTTCATCCACTGACACCAAGGTCGGAGGTTATTATTTCATCCACTGACACCAAGGTCAGAGGTTATTATTTCATCCACTGACACCAAGGTCGGAGGTTATTATTTCATCCACTGGCACCAATGCTGGGGTTATTATTTCATCCACTGGCACCAAAGCAGGAGGTTAATATTGCATACATACACACCAATGAAGGGGGTCATTATTTCATCCACTTACTCAAATTCTGGGGGTTATTATTACTTTCACTGACACCAATGCAGGGGGTATTATTGCATCCAATGACACCAATGCAGGGGGTCATTATTTCATCCACTTACTCAAATGCTGGGGGTTATTACTGCATCCACTGACACCAATGCAGGGGGTTGTTATTGCATCCACTGATACCAATGCAGGGGGTTGTTATTGCATTCACTAATGATGGTATTGCACTCCAACTCTCTTTTCAGTGTGCATTGTTGTACGCTGCAAAAGAATGCAACGGGACTGCAATTTTGTGGCGTTGAGGTGCATTACAGCATGTTCATTCTGGGTGGGCTGCTTGGCTTAATGCAATGCACCTTAACACACAAAAGCACACTGCCACTCTGTGGCCCTCTGGAAGTGTTTGGGGCCACACTTGAGGCCCTCTATTATTTACAAGACAACCACCACTGGTCTAGCTCTTCTGCACCCCATTCAGGACTACAATACGAGTTTTTGCCGGAGTCTGGCTCTAATCCACCATAGGCAAGGCGTGTCCCCATTCACCAGTAATGCAGCCATTCAGCGGCTTGTCCATGAACTCCAGTAGGGATCACGGGAACGCCGTGCTGTGTTTTATTTCTTCACTCTTTGTAAATCCGGTCGAATTTCCTTTTACCGGAAATATGATATATTGCCCACCATTAAATAAGCCACATGTCGCTTAATGTACTTTAATACGGTTCTCCAAGTTGAGGGGCTTCACAACACCAACTTCCCCAATGGCATCATTATCTATGAGCTCACGAGGAGCATTTTTAATTCCTGAGAAAATAATGATTTTTTTTTTTTCCTGGAAATGTAACAACTGGAAATAACAATGACCTATTTCTTCTCCAGAACGATGCCAACTCGTCACGAGGAAATTTATGTCGCAAGAAAAGAAATGAATTGACCCAAGCATGGCAAGCTGACCCCATGCCGCCAGCTGATCAAATGCAAAGAGCGACCGACGAGGGCGAATGTTCATTTCACAATTTTATGAACGGAGGTTTATAGTAACTGGAAACGATCGGGATTTTTTTCAAGCCGGAATGTGGCGAAACTCCAAACTTCCACCTCTGACACCGCCCTATCCTCTCCGGCCTGTCACTGGTAGAGATGAGCCTTGTGTGTTGGGATGCTCTTCTGAACCCACTTGGCCGAGCTCACCGGGCAACAGCCATCTGAAATTGGCTAATAATCTGCGGTGGGGGCATTCTCTTGTATCTTCTTCTCCCATCACATCAGAAGCCCCCCATCACATCAGAACCCCCCCATCACATCAGAACCCTCCCATCACATCAGAACCCCCCATCACATCAGAACCCCCCCATCACATCAGAACCCTCCCATCACATCAGAGCCCCCCCTCCCCATCATATCAGAACCCTCCCATCACATTAGAAGTCCTCCATCACATCAGAACCCTCCCATCACATCAGAACCCCCCCATCACATCAGAACCCTCCCATCACATCAGAGCCCCCCCTCCCCATCATGTCAGAACCCTCCCATCACATCAGAAGTCCTCCATCACATCAGAACCCTCCCATCACATCAGAACCCCCCCATCACATCAGATCCCCCCCATCACATCAGAACCCCCCCATCACATCAGATCCCCCCCATCACATCAGAACCCTCCTATCACATCAGACGTCCTCTATCACATCAGAACCCTCCTATCACATCAGAACCCCCCCCCCCATCACATCAGAACCCCCCCATCACATCAGAACCCTCCCATTACATCAGAACCCCCCCATCACATCAGAACCCTCCCATCACATCAGAGCCCCCCCCCCACCCATCATGTCAGAACCCTCCCATCACATTAGAAGTCCTCCATCACATCGGAACCCTCCCATCACATCAGAACCCCCCCATCACATCAGAACCCTCCCATCACATCAGAGCCCCCCCTCCCCATCATGTCAGAACCCTCCCATCACATCAGAGCCCCCCCCTCCCCATCATGTCAGAACCCTCCCATTACATCAGAAGTCCTCCATCACATCAGAACCCTCCCATCACATCAGAGCCCCCCCTCCCCATCATGTCAGAACCCTCCCATCACATTAGAAGTCCTCCATCACATCGGAACCCTCCCATCACATCAGAACCCCCCCATCACATCAGAACCCTCCCATCACATCAGAGCCCCCCCTCCCCATCATGTCAGAACCCTCCCATCACATCAGAGCCCCCCCCTCCCCATCATGTCAGAACCCTCCCATTACATCAGAAGTCCTCCATCACATCAGAACCCTCCCATCACATCAGAGCCCCCCCTCCCCATCATGTCAGAACCCTCCCATCACATCAGATGTCCTCCATCACATCAGAACCCTCCCATCACATCAGAGCACCCCCTCCCCATCATGTCAGAACCCTCCCATCACATCAGAAGTCCTCCATCACATCAGAACCCTCCCATCACATCAGAGCACTCCCTCCCCATCATGTCAGAACCCTCCCATCACATCAGAGCACTCCCTCCCCATCACATCAGAACCCTCCTATCACATCAGATGTCCTCCATCACATCAGAACCCTCCCATCACATCAGAGCCCCCCCTCCCCATCATGTCAGAACCCTCCTATCACATCAGACGTCCTCTATCACATCAGAACCCTCCTATCACATCAGACGTCCTCTATCACATCAGAACTCTCCCCATCCCATCCAAGTTGCTGTGGGCCTGGTAAAATCTTGTAGGCGGGCCGGAAGTGGCCCACGCAGGGGTGTATTTACCACAAGGCAAACAAGGCACTTGCCTAGGGCAGCATTTTTACCTCCCCCCTAGAAGAAGGGATGAAAGAAGGGACACATGCGCCATAGGAACCAGGTGGGATCCGAGAGAGGCTCTGGGCTGCTTGTTGGTGCATGTAGAGCCTGACTCTCATTCCTGGGGCTGTCTGGAGCTGTGAAGATGAGTGTCTTTCTACCGGTCATGGGGGAAGATGATTTTTGTGTTGCCTATAGCTGCACAAAGCCTAAATACACCTCTGTATTGGGCTGCAGGGTGGGGAATGATGGTCCATTTCAGATGACAGCTTCCTGGTGAGCTCAGCCAAAAGGGTTCAGGGGAGCATCAGACCATGCTCAAGCTTATCTCTAGTCATTGGTAAACACTGAAGCCGGCAGAGGAAGTTCTCTGCACTAATCACTTCCTCTGCTGGCTTCTGTGTTTACCAGTGACAGCAGTCTTCTATTGGTTGAACCGGATGGTCTTTTTTCCACCAGACTAACTATATAACTATGTAGCACCCCTTCAGAGGCTCAGCCGTGCTCCTCGCTGAGGTCTCCACCCTGGCTAAGTTGTAGGAGAACTCTGTATTGTGTGTGTGTGTTGGTAGGGGGGTGCTCTGTACTGTAGTAGTGGTGGTGGGGGGGGGCTGTACTATTGCACTGTGAGGGGAGGCTCTGGGGGAAAAAAGAGAGGGTGGGGGAGAACTCTGTAGGGGGGGAAGGGGGTTTGGGGGAAAGCTACGTACTGTGGGGGATGCTCTACTGAGTGGAGGTAAGGGGACATGCTGTACTGGAGGTGAGGGAGCTCTGTACTGGGAAAGAGAAAGGGGGGGAGGAGCTCTGTACTACAGCATAATGGGAGGTGGGAGAATTCTGTATGGGGGGGGGGGCAGCAAGACACAATTTGAAGGAATTGCAGGAGAATCTTCAGAATCTAATTCTTACAGAAATATGCCCTCCTAGTCAAGCAAAAAATAAGCAGATGTCCAACCAAGAATGACAGGTGATGATGTATGTACCTGCACCCAACCGTGTCCAGGCCCAACCAAGATTCTTCTGACTCAGCAAACAAGTATTAGCGGTGCACATCCAATGAAACACTTTTCACGTTCCTTCATATAAAAAGGAACAATCAGCCCCTGCTCACTGAAAGTTTGCAACACATAAACATCTTTGAATGTGAGATGTTGGGTTCCTCCAACACTTGTAGGCATTTTATCTTCAACCCTTCCATGGCTACACAGGTAAGTTCCCAATGGCCATATTCTTACCTAATTGCTACAAATTGGATTGGCTGCTTCCAAAGTTCAGTCCAGATATGGACACCCCTACTCCAAAGCACTGAGGTTTAGCATATACACCAATCAGCCTTACCTTTTTGGCCACCCACCTGATATTGAATAGGTTCCCCTTTTGCCATCAAAAAAGTCCCTTTTATGACCAAAACACACTTGATCCTTCAAGACATGGACTCCACTAGACCTCTGAAGGTATTTTGTTGTATCTGGCACCAAGCCATCAGCCTTTGCTTCTCATGACCCTGTGACTGGTTGGCCGGTTCTCCTTCCTTGGACCACTTTTGGTCAGTTCTGACAACTGCAGAGCGGGAACATCCAACAAGAGCTGCAGTTTTGGAGTTGCTCTGACCCAGTCATCAAAACATTACAATTTGGTCCTTGTCAAAGTCCCTCCAATCCTTACACTTGTCCATTTTTTCTGCTTTTGACAGCATGGATTTGAGGGACTTGGACAAGGCACAAATTGTAATGTTTTGATGACTGGGTCAGAGCAACTCTAAAACTGCAACTCTTGTTGAATGTTCCCGGTCTGCAGTGGATAGGACCGACCACAAGTGGTCCAAGGAAGTAAAACCGGCCAACTTCAGGGACAACATGCTTCACTTGCTGCCTGATAAATCCCACCCACTTTCATGTGTCATTGTGACCAGATAATCAATGTTATTAATTTTACCTGTCAGTGGTCGGAATGTTATGGCTGATCACTTTGTGTGAGATCAGAATGCAAGGTCTTGAGAACGCCCAGTGGGAGGGGCGAAACGCATCGACGCACTTCCGGTCTGCTGTTCTTACGTCTTGCGCCATTTCCGGTGAGTGGAACGCACGCTGATCGGTGCGTTCCAAGCGACCATTTTGGGATCTGTCTGTCCTACTGTCAGGCTCCGCCCAACGGGATCTCTAGTGGTCCACAGCACGGGATCTCCCAGGACGTGGAGTCTAAGTCTTAGTCTGCCTTTTCACCAGAGCCCCTGATGGTGGGGATGGACTTGGTGCAAGACTGGAACCAGGTCGCGCCCCTGGGCACACCCAGCTATGGTAGAGCGGTCCCGCTGAGGGTATGTGCCCGGGATGAGCCTGCTGTGAAGGGGCTGACGGGTCCAGGTCCGAGCGGGATGGATGGATGACTGCTGTGGGGTCAGAGCAGGAGAGGGTCAGCATAAATCAGGACAGGCAGAGTTTGGCAACAAGGAAACGTACTTGACAGGAACACAGGAACAGGAACAAGACCTTGCGGCAATGAGGACATTGCCTGGCCGGTTTAAATAGCGCGCCCTGCACCGTCATTGGTGCCAGGCGCGCGCCCCTTGTGCGCGAGTGCGCATGCGCGGCCACAATTGCCGTCGTGGGCCCCAGGTCCTACTGCCCGCCCGCTGATGTACCTGGGCGATCCGCGCATGTGCAGATTCACACGAAGACCGGGATCCCTGACACCTACATACTGTCATCCTCTGGTAAATTGGAGCTGTGAGATTTCTGGAGCTGTCTCTGGATGGTGTGTGATCTTACCTGGCCGGTGGAGGCTAATAAACATGCCTTTATGGATCTTGGAATATGTGAGTGGCCTGGTATTTGTTTTTACATGTTCTATGGTCATTAGCAATAGTACACTATATGCAATATCTTTCCTTTGGCACAACGGTGGAGCTGCTTTGGAGGTCCCGATCAAGGAGGGAGTGGAAGGATCATCATAGCTCTGCATGGTGGAATGGAGGTCTGGAGGCTATAGAGGGGGTGTAGGATCCCTGAAAGTCCTAAAAGGCCTACTATTCACCATTATCTGGTGAGTGCGGTTTATGTCGGATTACGCTGGTGGATGGTGGAAGCACATATCACAGAAGAATATTTCTTTGTCCAAGCACTGTGGATTCTGGGAGGAAGGATTCTGAATCTCATATTTTTGAGTTGTTGTGGACACATTTATATATTTTTTTCGTTTTTGGACACTTTAATATATATTCTACTCAATATTTATTTGGTTTAGGTACTGTTTTGCGCTGTTTTATATTTTGGTTCTGGGAGAGCAGGGACTGATGTGAATGTACAATACACTCACCGGCCACTTTATTAGGTCCACCTGTTCAATGGCTTGGTAACACAAATTGCTAATCAGCCAATCACACGGCAGCAACTCAATGCATTTAGGCATCTAGACGTGGTGAAGACAACTTGCTGAAGTTCAAACCGAGCTTCAGAATGGGAAGAAAGGGGATTTAAGTGACATGGTTGTTGCTGCCAGACAGGGTGGTCTGAGTATTTAAAAAACTGCTGATCTACTGGGATTTTCCCGCACAACCATCTCTAGGGTTTACAAAGAATGGTCCAATAAAGAGAAAATATCCAGTGAGCGGCAGTTGTGTGGAGGAAAATGCCTTGTTGGTGTCAGAGATCAGAGGAGAATGGGCAGACTGGTTCCAGATGATAGAAACAGTAACTCCAATTACCACTCGTTACAACCAAGGTATGCAGAATACCATCTCTGAACGCACAACATGTCCAACCTTGAAGCAGATGGGCTACAGCAGCAGAAGACCTCGCCGGGTGCCACTCCTGTCAGCTAAGAACAGGAAACGGAGGCTACAATTCGCACAGGCTCACCAAAATTGGACAACAGAAGATTGAAAAAACGTTGCCTGCTCTGATGAGTCTGGATTTCAGCTGCGACATTCAGATGGTAGGGTCAGAATTTGGCATAAACAACATGAAAGCATGGATCCATCCTGCCTTGTATCAATGGTTCAGGCTGGTAGTAGTGGTGTCATGGTGTGGGGGATCCATCCTGCCTTGTATCAATGGTTCAGGCTGGTGGTGTCATGGTATGGTGGATCCATCCTGCCTTGTATCAATGGTTCAGGCTGGTGGTGGTGGGGTCATGGTGTGGGGGATCCATCCTGCCTTGTATCAATGTTTCAGGCTGGTAGTAGTGGTGTCATGGTGTTGGGGATCCATCCTGCCTTGTATCAATGGTTCAGGCTGGTGGTGTCATGGTGTGGTGGATCCATCCTGCCTTGTATCAATGGTTCAGGCTGGTGGTGGTGGGGTCATGGTGTGGGGGATCCATCCTGCCTTGTATCAAGGGTTTAGGCTGGTGGTGGTGGTGTCATGGTGTGGGGGATCCATCCTGCCTTGTATCAGTGGTTCAGGCTGGTGGTGGTGGTGTCATGGTGTGGGGGATCCGTTCTGCCTTGTATCAATGGTTCAGGCTGGTGGTGGTGGGGTCATGGTGTGGGGGATCCATCCTGCCTTGTATCAAGGGTTTAGGCTGGTGGTGGTGGTGTCATGGTGTGGTGGATCCATCCTGCCTTGTATCAACGGTTCAGGCTGGTGGTGTCATGGTGTGGGGGAGATTTCCTCGGCACTAGCAAAGTGTACCTAATAAAATGACCGGAGAGTAGATGTAAAGTGCTGCAACATTGTTGCTACATAAATACCTGTAATAAATAGAAAATAGGATAAATATTGTGTGCATAGTCCGATTTGATGCATATCATACACATCGAATTAATGTTTTTAAAATACCCATTTCATCAAAAACTCAAAATTCGCTATTATTAAAAAAAAAATGATGAAAACCGATCAGTTTCACCTCAGCGAGATGTGAAAAGTTCAGCCAATGAAAGCATATTGAAATAAGAAAGGTTACTGCAGCTGAACTCCTGTGTCAGCAATGTGTGATGGCCACAGACAATGGAATGAACCTGGTGACACCGACCAGAGAGCAGAATGACCCAGGAACAAGATTTACACTGATATCTCATTACGTTTTATGACTCTTCCCATGAATGTGCACAGTAAGGGGTTTCCTATTGGAATCCCATCTTCAAAAGTGATGGATCTAAGAGGTGGACAGGTCCTCTGAAGATGTGTAAAGAAGATATGGTGACAAAACAAAAAAAGAAAAACTTGAAGGGGCAATAAAATTCTGGCTTCCCAGCCTTTTCCTCGGCTCATTGATCAAGGTGGCTGACAGGCAGTCTAAATCATTCCAGTGATTGACAGGAGAGAGTTGAAGACAGACCTCTGGGTGAACCTCGGTTGACCTCATGAAAGTTTGGGAAGTGACTCTGATCTTTGCTGATTCGTGGGAGGAATCACCTTCTGAGCCCTTGAAGGGCCTTTGACATGGAGAAGTTAGGCAGGTTTCCTGCCTCAGGTTCAGTTGTAATTCCAAGAGGTCTGTGTGTCTATGCAAGGTCCCCCTGCTGAGGACACATGCTCCCATTGTACAAACCCTCCAGCCAGCTCCACAGGAGGCCCTTTCATCCTCTGATATGGGAGCTCAGCACCTCCCTTCTCTTTTTGTGACACAGCCAACAACAATGCCTTGGGAGAATTGAACCCATCCTGTTTTCAGAAGAAAGGCTGTTTGAAGTATGACCATCACTATGAAAACCAAGACTACCATTCAGTCAGGTCCGAAGTCTGAGCCTGTCCACTCCGAGGGCCATGAGGGTCACCTGTAAACGTATAATATTCCATAAACCACGTCACATCGATAGAGGGACCCCGTCATAAGTACATGTTACATTCTAGGACAGGGGTCTCCACACTCTTCAGTCTAGGACAGGCGTCTGCAAAGTTTTCAGTCTAGGATGGGGGTGTCCACACTCTACAGTCAAGAACAGGGGTCTCCACACTTCTCAGTCTAGGATGGGGTGTCCACACTCTTCAGTCAAGAACAGGGGTCTCCACACTTCTCAGTCTAGGATGGGGGTCTCCACACTCTTCAGTCAAGAACAGGGGTCTCCACACTTCTCAGTCTAGGATAGGGGTCTCCACACTCTTCAGTCAAGGACAGAGGCCTCCACACTCTTCAGTCAAGGACAGGGGCCTCCACACTTCTCAGTCTAGGATGGGGGTCTCAACACTCTTCAGTCAATAACAGGGGTCTCCACACTTCTCAATCTAGGATGGGGTGTCCACACTCTTCAGTCAAGAACAGGGGCCTCCACACTCTTTAGTCAAGGACAGAGGCCTCCACACTCTTCAGTCAAGGACAGGGGTCTCCACACTTCTCAGTCTAGGATGGGGGTCTCCACACTCTTCAGTCAAGAACAGGGGTCTCCACACTTCTCAGTCTAGGATGGGGGTCTCCACAGTCTTTAGTCTAGGATGGGGGTCTCCACAGTCTTTATTTATGGGATAGTCCCCATAAGAGCCCCCTTTTCATTAGGGTCTCTATCATTGCCCCCCCCCCCTTACATCAGAATCCCTATTGGTGTCACCATTTACTTTAGAGTCCCCTTAACATCAAAGTCCACACTCAATTCAAGGTTCCCATCAGACTCCCCTCAAACTGTTGTTTGATACTAGTTTTGTGTTTGGGACTGGATAAGTAGCTGGGACTGGTTTTGTGTTTGGGACTGGTTTAGTGGTTGCAACTTTTTTTTTTGTTCGGGACTGGTTTTAGTGGTTGAGACTGATTTTGTGTTCCAGACTGATTTTGTGTTCCAGACTGGTTTAGTGGTTGGGATTGGTTTTGTTTTATGGATTGGTTTTGTGGGTGGAGCTGGTTTTGTGGTTAGGACTGGTTTTCTTTTTGGGGCTGGTTTAGTGGATGGGACTGGTTAGGACTGGTTTTCTTTTTGGGGCTGGTTTAGTGGATGGGACTGGTTTCGTGTTCTGGACTGGTTTTCTTTTTGGGGCTGGTTTAGTGGATGAGACTGGTTTCGTGTTCCGGATGGTTTTGTGTTTGGGACTGGTTTAGGTGTTGGGACTGGTCTTGCGTTCCAGAATTGTTTGGTAGCTGGGACTGGTTTTCCCATGTGCATCCGAGTTATTGTTTCCACTGAAGAAATCTGTAACATGAGCGCCTTGGGACAAAAGGTGAACTTGCTCTTCACTGACACATTTCGGGGGTTCTGGGTCCCTCTTCCCTGACACATTTTGGGGTTCCAGGTCCCTTTTTCCTGACACATTTCGGGGGTTCTGGGTCCCTCTTCCCTGACACATTTCGGGGTTCCCAGGCCCTCTTCCCTGACACATTTCGGGGTTCGGGGTCCCTTTTCCCTGACACATTTTGAGGGTTCCGGGTCCCTCTTCCCTGACACATTTCGGGGTCCCTCTTCCCTGACACATTTTGGGGGTTCCGGATCCCTCTTCTCTGACACATTTCGGGGTTCCGGGTCCCTCTTTCCTGACACATTTTGGGGGGTTCTGGGTCCCTCTTCCCTGACACATTTCGGGGGTTCCGGTTCCCTCTTCCCTGACACATTTTGGGGGTTCCGGGTCCTTTCTTTTCTGACACATTTTGGGGGTTCCGGGTCCCTCTTCCCTGACACATTTTGGGGGGTTCCGGGTCCTTCTTCCCTGACACATTTCGGGGGGTTCTGGGTCCCTCTTCCCTGACACATTTCGGGGGTTCCGGGTCCCTCTTCCCTGACACATTTCGGGGTTCCGGGTCCCGCCTAGTGTGGAGCAGAGATCCCACACGGAGGTACCATGGTCCTGCATGTTTTCTCAGTGTATTCTGTGATGGATGACAAAGGCAGGGAATAAAATGATGCATGCGTTTCATCGCCGTCCACTATTACCCCCATTACTCACAGGCTACCTGCGGCGGTTCCGGATACGCATCCCAGCACAGTGCAGTCATTCCTTTTGTTTTATTTATATGGTCTCCTGCGTTTTGTCTGAGCGAACACAAACCCTTTCCCCCAGGCTTGGCAGGACCAACGTCCCGGGCTACATTTAATCAACAAAAAGCTAAACACTTCCAATCTGTAACGGCTCATCTGGAAGCCGGCCTCGGCCGCCTCACTCTAGGCCACGTCTAATGACTCTCCCCGCGCTCCGCGCCCAGGCCTAGTTTATAATGCCGCCATTCCTCACTGTCAGGCCCGTCTTTTGAAGAATTTTTATTACACGTCCTTCTCTCCGGCAGATTTTTCTTTTCCGTTTTTTTTTTTTCTTAAATCCCTTTTGACTGAATAAAAAAGTAAAAAAGAACAGGGGAGGGAGGGGGGGAGTGAAACTCGATCGCTCGCACGGAGTTTTGCCGCGAACTGCCGAGGTTTTCACGCACTTTTGTCCGTCATCCGCTGAACGGGCCCGAAGACTGCGGTTTCCACACCATTGGCTCGGGAACTGACCGCCGCTGTCAGCAAAGTTTCCAAAAACGAAGACGGGAAGATTTTATTGTAACAAACAGTTACTCGTGGCATTGAAACGAACTGCTGACACATTGTATTTGTAACGATGTAACTTTGCATTTCCTTCCTCGGTTATTATCGGGGAGGATTGCGCACTGACTGTCGGGAGACGAGGGATGTTAAAGCTGAACTCCGGCTTTCCTATCGCTTGAAATCATTCACCTGCTGGGGGCGCTGTGTAATAGGACCGGATCTAGCCTGTCTAATGTGGGGGTGCAGTGAAATAATGTCAGGGGGGCAGAGGATGGGAGGTCAGCAGGGCAGAGGATAGGGTCAGCAGTTTGTAGGGCAGTGTACAGAGGCTATTAGTTTGTAGGGCAGTGTAAAGGGGTCAGCAGGGCGGAGGACAGGGGTCAGTAAGGTAGTGTATGGGGTCAGCAGGGTGGAGGAAACGAATCAGCAGGGCAGTGTGCAGGGAACCACAGGGCAGAGGACAGGCATCAGCTGGGGGAGCACAGGGGTCAGAAAGGCAGTGTACAGGGTCAGCAGGGTGGAGGAAAGGGGTCAGTAGGGCATTGTACAGGGGTGGAGAACAGGGGTCACTGCTGGCAGGGTGAAGGACAGGGGTCACTGCTGGTAGGGCGGAGGTCAAGGGTCATTTATTGCAGGATGGAGGACAGGGGTCAGTAGGACATTGTACAGGGGTCAGCAGGATGGAGGACAGGGGCCATTGCTGGCAGGATGGAGGACAGGGGCCACTGCTGGCAGGATGGAGGACAGAGGTCACTTCTGGCAGGATGGAGGAAAGGGGTCAGTAGGACATTGTAGAGGGGTCAGCAGGGTGGAGAACAGGGGTCATTGTTGGCAGGATGGAGGAATGGGGCCACAGCAGGCAGGATAGAGGACAGGGGCCATTGCTGGCAGGATGGAGGACAGGGGCCATTGCTGGCAGGATGGAGGAAAGGGGTCACTGCTGGCAGGATAGAGGAAAGGGGTCACTGCTGGCAGGATGGAGGAAAGGGGCCTTTGCTGGCAGGATGGAGGAAAGGGGTCACTGCTGGCATGATGGAGGAAAGGGGTCACTGCTGGCAGGATGGAGGAAAGGGGCCTTTGCTGGCAGGATGGAGGACAGGGGTCACTGCTGGCAGGAAGGAGGACAGGGGCCACTACTGGCATGGCAGTGGACAATGGTAATTTCATAAAGGGGGGAGGACAGGAGTTCTGCTGGCAGGGCAGAGGGGGCCTAACTAAAAACTGGGGGGAGGTGCAACCCTCCCCAGCACCCCCCTAGATCCAGCCATGCTGTGTAAACTCTATGGAGCCTAAGCTACATACAGTATACAATGCCATGTTCAGTGGACTTCCTGGGTCATTCCTGGAACAAAATTGAGTCTCATCCATTCACAGGAAGCCTTCTATTTCATCAGTGAAACACCTTCTCTAATTGGTGGAGAGGCAGCTGATGGCACAATCCCCACCTAAGCCAATCAAAGAAGGCCTTTTATTCATTGATGAAATACAAGGCTTCCTGTGAATGGCTGAGCAGTGTTCAACTCAACCCGATTTAGCTTTGGCAATGGGAAGTCCCCGCACTGCTTCCAGAACACAGCAATGTATACCGTATACAGCTGAGGCGCCATACAGCTCATACAGCGCCCCCAGCAGGTGCATGTCATCAAAAAAACAAACTGTTTAAAGCAGAACTCAACTGAAGCGCTACAAAGGGAAAATGCTATTTAATTCATTTTTAATATTCAAAGCAAATTCCCCCATTCATCCTTGTCTCCATCCATATCTCCATCCATTCATCCATGTCTCCATCCATGTCTCCATCCATTCATCCATGTCTCCATCCATCCATGTCTCCATCCATCATTCCATATCTCCATCCATCCATCCATGTTTCCATCCATCTCTTCATCCATCCATGTCTCCATCCATGTCTCCATCCATCCAACCATCAACCATGTCTCCATCCATCCATCTCTCCATCCATTCATCCATATCTCCATCCATCTATCCATGTCTCCATCCATCCATGTCTCCATCCAACCATCAACCATGTCTCCATCCATCCATCCATCTCTCCATCCATTCATCCATATCTCCATCCATCTATCCATGTCTTCATCCATCCATATCTCCATCCATCCAACCATCATTCATGTCTCCATCCACCATCCATCCATGTCCCCATCCATCCATCTATATCTCCATCCATCTCTTCATCCATATCTCCATGTCTCTATTCATGTGTCCATGTCTCCAACCATCATCCATGTCTTCATCCATCCATGTCTCCATCTGTCCATGTCTCCAACCATCATCCATGTCTTCATCCATCCATGTCTCCATCCGTCCATGTCTCCAACCATCATCCATGTCTCCATCCATCCATGTCTCCATCCATGTCGCCTTCCATCCATCCATGTCACCATCAATTCATCCATCCATGTCTCCATCCATCCACGTCTCTGTGCTTTATTTTTATGAAAAATCACTTGGAACCCCCCTAGCATTTCTAGCAGTGGCCATCGTGAGTAATGGCAGATGATTCACGTAGCATTTACTTCCTGGAATACATCTGCCCTTAGCCCAGGCATGCAGGCAGGAGGGTGTGCTTAGCTGAGAAAGCCCCTCCTCCCATGAAGACTCCTGGGATGTATGACATCATTTTGGCCTAGGCTAGAAATCAGGAAGACACTGAAGAAATGTAAAAAAAAGAAAGTATAAAACCAGTAAATGTAATCTCCCTTTTTATCGATCTACTATTTCTGGCAGCATAAGGGTGACACCGAGTTCCAGTTTATTGGGAGCGCGTGGTTCTGCTTTAAACTTGACAAAAATGTAATTTATAATGGCATATTCAGAGGGAAAAGGCTTTATTTTCACCCAATTCTTATATGCGTGACCATAGGTCGAATATCGAATGAAAAGCCCATAAAATGGTTTTACGATGTATACGTTTTCTGGGAATTCCCGGTATTTATTACCACGCCGCCCTTGCATACGGTGATCTGTAGAATGTGCGTGTTCATGTTGGGGTACGTGCTTCAAAACGACTTGTTTCCGGTGGATATTAATGGTCGAACATACTAAAGGGGGGCACAGTCGGGCTGGATTGTGGGGGGGATCTGACAGCAGTGAGACGCCCATAGCTGTGAGCACTTTCCATGGAAATATTGGCGTCTGCTTGCTTCCCCTCAATCTTCCTAGTGCCGTCCTATTCTGCACACTGCCAATCACCTAAACCAGTGGTCTCCAAACTGTGGCCCGGGGGCCGGATGTGGCCCTTTCCGTGCTTTCATCCAGCCCTTGGGGAACTATTTTATCCACTAACACCAACAAAGGAATACAATTCCAACCAATGACACCAATGATGGCGCATAGTTCATCCCAATGATACTAATAATGGGACCCAATCACACCAATGTTGGGCACAATTCCTCCCAATAACACCATAGAAGGAGCACAATTCCTGACAGCAGTGAGATGCCATAGTTATGAGCACTTTCCACCATGGGAGCTTTGGAAATGGTAGGATCTGTTTACTTCCCTTCAATCTTCTTAGTACCATCGTATTCTGCACACCGCCAATCACCTAAACCAGTGGTCTCCAAACTGTGGCCTGGGGGTCAGATGTGGCCCTTTCCTTGCTTTCATCTGGCCCTTGAGGAACTATTTTGTCCACTAACACCAATGAAGAGATAGAGTTCCTACCAATGACACCAATTATGGGGCACTGTTCATCCCAATGATACCAATAATGGGGCCCAATGACACCAATGAAGGGATAGAGTTCCTACCAATGACACCAATGATGGGGCACAGTTCATCCCAATGATATCAATAATGGGGCCCAATGACACCAATGTTGGGCAGAATTCCTCCCAATAACACCATAGAAGGAGCACAATTCCTGACAGCAGTGAGACGCCCATAGCTATGAGCGCTTTCCACCATGGGAGCTATGGAAATGTTGGCGTCTGTTTGCTTCCCCTCAATCTTCCTAGTGCCGTCGTATACTGCACACCGCCAATCACCTAAACCAGTGGTCTCCAAACTGTGGCCTGGGGGCCGGATGTGACCCTTTTCCTTGCTTTCATCTGGCCCTTGGGGAACTATTTTATCCACTAACACCAACAAAGGGATACAATTCCAACCAATGACACCAATGATGGCGCATAGTTCATCCCAATGATACCAATAATGGGGCCAAATTACACCAATGATGGGGCACAGTTCATCCCAATGATACCAATAATGGGGCCCAATGACACCAATGAAGGGATAGAGTTCCTACCAATGACACCAATGATGGGGCACAGTTCATCCCAATGATACCAATAATGGGGCCCAATGACACCAATGTTGGGCAGAATTCCTCCCAATAACACCATAGAAGGAGCACAATTCCTGACAGCAGTGAGACGCCCATAGCTATGAGCGCTTTCCACCATGGGAGCTATGGAAATGTTGGCGTCTGTTTGCTTCCCCTCAGTCTTCCTAGTGCTGTCGTATACTGCACACCGCCAATCACCTAAACCAGTGGTCTCCAAACTGTGGCCTGGGGGCCAGATGTGACCCTTTCCTTGCTTTCATCTGGCCCTTGGGGAACTATTTTATCCACTAACACCAACAAAGGGATACAATTCCAACCAATGACACCAATGATGGTGCATAGTTCATCCCAATGATACCAATAATGGGGCCAAATTACACCAATGATGGGGCACAGTTCATCCCAATGATACCAATAATGGGGCCCAATGACACCAATGTTGGAACACAATTCCTCCCAATAACACCTTAGAAGAAGCACAATTCCTGACCGCAGTGAGACGCCCGTAGCTGTGAGCGCTTTCCACCATGGGAGCTAAGGAAATGTTGGGATCTGTTTGCTTCCCCTCAATCTTCAAGTACCATCATGTTCTGCACGCCGCCAATCACCTAAACCAGTCGTCTCCAAACTGTGGCCCGGGGGCCGGATGTGGCCCTTTCCTTGCTTTCATCCAGTCCTTTGGGCACTATTTTATCCCCTAACACCAAAGAAGGGATACAATCCCTACCAATGATACCAATGATGGGTCACAGTCAAGGGCGGACTGAGAACTCATGAGGCCCCCAGGCAATAGGAAATCGAGGGTCCCCTGTGCCCTCGCCCACACTCAAACCACACCCAAAAAAGCCTATGAAAGGTACCAGGGGCATCTCATGGGGCCCCCTACTGACCCCGGGCCCTCAGGCAGTACCCGAGTGGCTAAATGGTCAGTCCGCCCCTGGGCACAGTTCATTCCAATGATACCAATAATGGGGCCCAATCACACCAATGTTGGGCACAATTCCTCCCAATAACACCATAGAAGGAGCACAATTCCTGACCGCAGTGAGACGCCCGTAGTTGTGAGCGCTTTCCACCATGGGAGCTATGGACATGTGGGGGTCTGTTTGCTTCCCCTCAATCTTCCTAGTACCATCATATTCTGCACACCGCCAATAACCTAAACCAGTGGTCTCCAAACTGTGGCCTGGGGCCGGATGTGGCCCTTTCCTTGCTTTCATCCGGCTCTTGGGGCACTATTTTATCCACTAACACCAATGAAGGGATACCAGTCCTACCAATGACACCAATGATGGGGCACAGTTCATCCCAATGATACCAATAATGGAGCCCAATGACACCAATGTTGGAGCACAATTCCTCCCAATAACCCATCGATGGGGCACAATTCTTGACCGTAGTGAGACGCCCATAGTTGTGAGAGCTTTCCACCATGGGAGCTATGGAAATGTTGGGGTCTGTTTGCTTCCCCTAAATCATCCTAGTACCAATGTATTCTTCACACTGTCAATCACCTAAACCAGTGGTCTCCAAACTGACCCGGGGGCCGGATGTGGCCCTTTCCTTGCTCTCATCTGGCCCTTGGGGAACTATTTTATCCACTAACACCAACAAAGGGATACGATCCCTACCAATGACACCAATGATGGGTCACAGTCAGGGGCAGACTGAGAACTCATGAGGCCCCCTGGCAATAGGAAATCGAGGGTCCCCTGTGCCCTTGCCCACACTCAAACCACACCCAAAAAAGCCTATGAAAGGTACCAGGGGCATCTCATGGGGCCCCCTACTGACCCCGGGCCATCAGGCAGTACCCGAGTGGCTAAATGGTCAGTCCGCCCCTGGGCATAGTTCATCCCAATGATACCAATAATGGGGCCCAATGACACCAATGTTGGGGCACAATTCCTCCCAATAACCCATAGATGGGGCACAATTCCTGACAGCAGTGAGACACCCGTAGTTGTGAGCGCTTTCCACCATGGGAGCTTTGGAAATGTTGGGGTCTGTTTGCTTCCCCTTAATCTTCTTGGTACCATTGTATTCTGCAAACCGCCAATGGCCCGGGGACTGGATGTGGCCCTTTCCTTGCTTTCATCCAGTTCTTGGGGCACTATTCTTTCCACTAACACCAAAGAAGGGATACAATTCCAACCAATGACACCAATGATGAGGCACAGTTCATCCCAATGATACAAACAATGGGGCTCAATGACACCAATGCTGGGGCACAGTTCCTCCCAATAACACCATCAATGGGGCACAATTACTCTCAATGGCACCACCTGAGCCCCATCGCGATCTAGCGATGTGAATGACAGTCTTGGCTGTCCCGGGTCTTTGCCTTCTCATTGGCTGACATAGCAATGGGGCATTGTTTACTCCCACTGATGCCGGGACATTTTCTACTCCCGATGGCCGTGGTCCGGCCCCGCTAAAGACTGAAGGACAGTAAATTGGCCCTTTGTTTGTAAAGTTTGCAGACCTCCTGATCTAAACCAATGACTGGCCAGAACAGGCATCTCCAATCTTCCTAAATGAAGTCCTTCAGACTTTAGGAGGGCTGGAGTGTGGCCAGTGGGGAGTAGTAGAAGTCCTGGTGTCAGTGGAAGTAGCCAATGGGATGGATTTACTAAAGGCAAATATCCTGCACACCTTGCAAGTGCAATGGCTCCAGGGCTTAGTAAATGAGGCAAAGCTTCTCTCTACAATGACTACCCAGTCACATGCAAGGAAAATAATGCAGATGATTGGATGATGGAAGTCAGCAGAGCTTCACCTCATTTACTAAGCTCTGGAGCACCTGCACTTGCAAAGTGCACAGGATATTTGTCTTTAGTAAAACACCCCCCAATATCTCAGCCTTGGTGATCAGCGGGAGTAAAACAATTACACAGTGGTCAATAGGAGGTTGACTAGTGCCCCATCATTGGTGTCAGTGGGAGTAATAGTGCCCCATCATTGGTGTCAGTGGGAGTATTAGTGCCCCATCATTGGTGTCAGTGGGAGGAATAGTTCCCCATCATTGGTGTCAGTGGGAGGAGTAGTGCCCTATCATTGGTGTCAGTGGGAGGAATAGTGCCCCATCATTGGTGTCAGTGGGTGGAATAGCGCTCCATCATTGGTGTCAGTGGGAGGAATAGTGCCCCATCATTGGTGTCAGTGGTTGGAATAGTTCCCCATCATTGGTGTCAGTGGGAGTATTAGTGCCCCATCATTGGTGTCAGTGGGAGGAATCGTGCCCCATCATTGGTGTCAGTGGGAGGAATAGTGCCCCATCATTGGTATCAGTGGGAAGAATCGTGCCCCATCATTGGTGTCAGTGGGAGGAATAGTATCCGATCATTGTTGTCAATGGGAGGAATAGTGTCCCATCATTGGTGTCAGTGGGAGGAATCGTGCCCCATCATTGGTGTCAGTGGTAAGAATAGTGCCCCATCATTGGTGTCAGTGGGAGGAATAGTATCCGATCATTGTTGTCAATGGGAGGAATAGTGTCCCATCATTTGTGTCAGTGGGATGAATAGTGCCCCATCATTGGTGTCAGTGGGAGGAATCGTGCCCCATCATTGGTGTCAGTGGGAGTAATAGTGCCCCATCATTGGTGTCAGTGGGAGGAATCGTGCCCAATCATTGGTGTCAGTGGGAGGAATCGTGCCTCAACATTGGTGTCAGTGGGAGGAATAGTGCCCCATCATTGGTGTCAGTGGGAGGAATAGTGCCCCATCATTGGTGTCAGTAGGAGGAAAAGTGCCCAATCATTGGTGTCAGTGGGAGGAATAGTGCCCCATCATTGGTGTCAGTGGGAGGAATAGTGCCCCATCATTGGTGTCAGTGGGAGGAATAGTGCCCCATCATTGGTGTCAGTGGGAGGAATAGTGCCCCATCATTGGTGTCAGTGGGAGGAATAGTGCCCCATCATTGGTGTCAGTGGGAGGAATAGTGCCCCATCATTGGTGTCAGTGGGAGGAATAGTGCCCCATCATTGGTGTCAGTAGGAGGAAAAGTGCCCAATCATTGGTGTCAGTGGGAGGAATAGTGCCCCATCATTGGTGTCAGTGGGAGGAATCGTGCCTCAACATTGGTGTCAGTGGGAGGAATAGTGCCCCATCATTGGTGTCAGTGGGAGGAATAGTGCCCCATCATTGGTGTCAGTAGGAGGAAAAGTGCCCAATCATTGGTGTCAGTGGGAGGAATAGTGCCCCATCATTGGTGTCAGTGGGAGGAATAGTGCCCCATCATTGGTGTCAGTGGGAGGAATAGTGCCCCATCATTGGTGTCAGTGGGAGGAATAGTGCCCCATCATTGGTGTCAGTAGGAGGAATAGTGCCCAATCATTGGTGTCAGTGGGAGTATTAGTGCCCCATCATTGGTGTCAGTGGGAGGAATCGTGCCCCATCATTGGTGTCAGTGGGAGTAATAGTGCCCCATCATTGGTGTCAGTGGGAGGAATCGTGCCCAATCATTGGTGTCAGTGGGAGGAATCGTGCCTCAACATTGGTGTCAGTGGGAGGAATAGTGCCCCATCATTGGTGTCAGTGGGAGGAATAGTGCCCCATCATTGGTGTCAGTAGGAGGAAAAGTGCCCAATCATTGGTGTCAGTGGGAGGAATAGTGCCCCATCATTGGTGTCAGTGGGAGGAATAGTGCCCCATCATTGGTGTCAGTGGGAAGAATAGTGCCCCATCATTGGTGTCAGTGGGAGGAATAGTGCCCCATCATTGGTGTCAGTGGGAGGAATAGTGTAAAATTCAAAGGTCGGTCATATAGATAATTATGCATCTCGTGTCCTGAACTGAAGTGTGATCATAGGACTGGAGACATAAGATCTTTACTGATCTCCATGAAAAGTCAAACATTATAAAAAGGTGGAATAAAAATATAAAAGGTCTATGAATAAATCGACAAACAAACCGAAGTCCTGGGTGTTACTCCCAGAGGACAGAGACAACCACATTGGCTGCTATCCAAATATTTCAACTGAGGAATGTTGGGAACACTGTGTCTGGTAATCAGGCCATGTAGAGACATCTGCCAGACTGTGTTCTGGGGCCAAAGTGCCAGGAGGAGGGAGACCATCAGGGGTCTAATGCAGTATAATGACCTTCTACCTCTTCCTGATATACCCCTTACTTAGTATTCACTTCTGTACTGCGACAATTCTGACACTTACACTATATTGTCCAAAGTATTGGCCCCGCCCTCCCAATCATGTGATTCAGGTGTTCCAATCCCCTCCATATCATGTGATTCAGGTGTTCCAGTCCCCTCCATATCATGTGATTCAGGTGCTCCAATCCCCTCCATGGACACAGGTGTATACAATCAAGCCCCTAGGCATGCAGACGGCTCCTACAAACATTGGTGAAAGAATGGGTCGCTCTCAGGAGCTCAGTGACTCCAAGCGTGGTCCCGTGATAGGTGGCCACCTGGGCAATAAGTCCATCCGTGACATTTCCTGGCTACTAAATATTCCACGCTCAACTGTTAGTGGGATTATAACAAAGTGGAAGCAACTGGGAACAACAGCCACTCGGCCACCAAGTGGTAGGCCACGTCACATGACAGGGCGAGGTCAGCGCATGCTGAAGCGCACAGTGTGCAGGAGTCACCAACTGTCTGCAGAGTCAATAGCTAAAGACCTCCAAACTTGGTGTGACCTTCAGAGGAGTCCAACAACAGTGCATCATTAGTAATACCTCATCTGGAATATGCAGTTCAGTTTTGGGCTCCAATTTACAAAAAGAACATTGGGGAACTGGAGAAAGTACAGAGAAGGGCAACCAAACTGATACGAGGCATGGAGGAGATCAGCTATGAGGAAAGATGAGAGGAACTGAATGTATTCTCTACTGAGAAGAGGAGATTAAGGGGGGATATGATCTCCATGTATAATACATAAGGGGGGGATATGATCTCCATGTATAATACATAAGGGGGGATATGATCTCCATGTATAATACATAAGGGGGGGATATGATCTCCATGTATAATACATAAGGGGGGATATGATCTCCATGTATAATACATAAGGGGGATATGATCTCCATGTATAATACATAAGGGGGGGGATATGATCTCCATGTATAATACATAAGGGGGGGATATGATCTCCATCCATAATACATAAGGGGACACTTTTCCCCCCTTCCAGTCTGGAAACTTTCCCCCCCTTCCAGTCCGGACACTTTCACCCCCTTCCATTCCGGACACTTCCCCCCCTTCCATTCCGGACACTTTCACCTCCTTCCAGTCCAGACACTTTTACCCCCTTCCAGTCCGGACACTTTTACCCCCTTCCAGTCCAGACACTTTTACCCTCTTCCAGTCCGGACACTTTTACCCCCTTCCAGTCCGGACACTTTTACCCCCTTCCAGTCCGGACACTTTTACCCCCTTCCAGTCCGGACACTTTTAGCCCCTTCCAGTCCGGACACTTTTAGCCCCTTCCAGTCCGGACACTTTTACCCCCTTCCAGTCTGGACACTTTTACCCCCTTCCAGTCCGGACACTTTCACCCCCTTCCAGTCCGGACACTTTCACCCCCTTCCAGTCCGGACACTTTCCCCCCTTCCAGTCCGGACACTTTTACCCCCTTCCAGTCCGGACACTTTTACCCCCTTCCAGTCCGGACACTTTTACCCCCTTCCAGTCCGGACACTTTAACCCCTTCCAGTCCGGACACTTTAACCCCTTCCAGTCCGGACACTTTAACCCCTTCCAGTCCGGACACTTTCCCCCCTTCCAGTCCGGACACTTTCACCCCCCCTTCCAGTCCGGACACTTTCCCCCCCTTCCAGTCCCGACACTTTCACCCCCTTCCAGTCCAGACACTTTCACCCCCCTTCCAGTCCGGACACTTTCCCCCCCTTCCAGTCTGGACACTTTCCCCCCCTTCCAGTCCGGACACTTTAACCCCCCCTTCCAGTCTGGACACTTTCACCCCCTTCCAGTCCGGACACTTTCCCCCCCTTCCAGTCCGGACACTTTCACCCCCTTTCAGTCCGGACACTTTCACCCCCCTTCCAGTCTGGACACTTTCCCCCCCTTCCAGTCCGGACACTTTCCCCCCCTTCCAGTCCGGACACTTTCCCCCCTTCCAGTCCGGACACTTTCCCCCCCTTCCAGTCCGGACACTTTCCCCCCCTTCCAGTCCGGACACTTTCCCCCCTTCCAGTCCGGACACTTTCCCCCCTTCCAGTCCGGACACTTTCCCCCCCTTCCAGTCCGGACACTTTCCCCCCCTTCCAGTCCGGACACTTTCCCCCCCTTCCAGTCCGGACACTTTCCCCCCTTCCAGTCCGGACACTTTCCCCCCCTTCCAGTCCGGACACTTTCCCCCCTTCCAGTCCGGACACTTTCCCCCCCTTCGAGTAAGACTCTTTCCCCCACTTTCCCTGTGTAAATTTCTCGGCGCTATACAAGTACCTGTAATGAATAGATAAAGAAATACTACTGTTCATGTGATCACTGTTTGGCCAATCAGGGATCACATGAATCGGGACCTCACACAGAGGAGGACACAGCAGGCACCAGAATCCCAGGAAGCGCGCACAGGAAGTGAATGCAGGCACCATTTATAAACGTCCACCCGCTCCGGGACTGCTCCCGTCCACACGTTTACGTACATGGGCCGGACGGGAAGTGGTTAAAGGCACGGCGCCGGTGCTATAAACGTCCCAGGCGCAATGCATCCTGGGGAAACTTGCTTCGTAGTGTGAAAAAAATTCATAAACTGAGGCATTATTTTCAATGACGTTAACTGAGGTGTCCGTAAACCGTGTTACGCCTGAACAGGGGCGGATTGACAACTCATGGGGCCCCTGGGCAATAGGGGATCATGGGGCCTCTGTGTCCTTGCCCACACTCAAAAAAAGCCTATAAAAAAGTTACCAGGGGCATCTCATGGGGCCCCCTACTGACCCCAGGCCCTCAGGTAGTGCCCGAGTGCTCAAATGGTCAGTCCACCCCTGATCCTGAATAAATATCTACAACCTTTTAGAAATATTAAAAGAAAAATGAGTTTCTACTCCGGGGTCCACCATTTGAAGAGTCTTCAGAGATGATAGATGGTGGGCAGGTATGTGGGCCTCCAGCCTTCGTTTAGAACCCTCCGGTCATAAGTCGCCTTTTTCACCTATTAGGTTTGAAGAGCTAAAAGGTCTCCTCGCCACGCGCGGCGCCGATTAGAGCCGAAATGAAGAATAGCGCCTTTAAATCCTCATCTGTGTTGTATAAGCGTCTCGTCCTTCCCACCGCGCTGCGCCATACAACTCCGGCCCAATCGCAGTCCTCGCGTGTGGTTTGGCTCCCGGTGCGCCCTTATTACAGGCTCTGATAAATAGCATTTCAATGCATTGAGTTATAATGCTCTCTGTCAGACCCAATCACTTCCAATTAGCCCGGCTCTGACAAGCGGGGAAAGGAGCGTTTAGAGGCAAGAAAATAACATTTCTCTCAAATACCGCGGATTCCTTTCATTTCAAGGAGCGTGACCCTCAAAAAACGGTGTCTCCTATGGACATAGATTCATTCTGCAGCACAATGGAGGCTCCGCGACCTCGATGACTCCTCACAGCCCACCGAGAAAGACGTATCTATTGTTATACATACTGTAGGCTTTATACAGAGATATTTATACATTGCTGTATTGTGAAGGTGCTCTATAAAAGTATTGGCCCCGCCCTCCCAATCATGTGATTCAGGTGTTCCAATCCTCTCCCAATCATGTGATTCAGGTGTTCCAATCCTCTCCCAATCATGTGATTCAGGTGTTTCAAACCCATCCCAATCATGTGATTCAGGTGTTCCAATCCCCTCCATATCATGTGATTCAGGTGTTCCAATCCCCTTCATATCATGTGATTCAGGTGTTCCAATCCCTTCCAAATCATGTGATTCAGGTCTTCCAATCCCCTCCATATCATGTGATTCAGGTGTTCCAATCCTCTCCCAATCATGTGATTCAGGTGTTTCAAACCCATCCCAATCATGTGATTCAGGTGTTCCAATCCCCTCAATATCATGTGATTCAGGTGTTCCAATCCCCTCCATATCATGTGATTCAGGTGTTCCAATCCCCTCCATATCATGTGATTCAGGTGTTCCAATCCCCTCCATATCATGTGATTCAGGTGTTCCAATCCCCTCCCAATCATGTGATTCAGGTGTTCCAATCCCCTCAATATCATGTGATTCAGGTGTTCCAATCCCCTCAATATCATGTGATTCAGGTGTTCCAATCCCCTCCATATCATGTGATTCAGGTGTTCCAATCCCCTCCATATCATGTGATTCAGGTGTTCCAATCCCCTCCCAATCATGTGATTCAGGTGTTCCAATCCCCTCCAAATCATGTGTTCCAATCCCCTCCATGACCACAGGTGTATACAGTCAAGCCCCTAGGCTTCTACAAACATTGGTGAAAGAATGGGTCGCTCTCAGGAGCTCAGTGACTCCAAGCGTGGTCCCGTGATAGGTGGCCACCTGGGCAATAAGTCCATCCGTGACATTTCCTGGCTGCTAAATATTCCACGCTCAACTGTTAGTGGGATTATAACAAAGTGGAAGCAACTGGGAACAACAGCCACTCAGCCACCAAGTGGTAGGCCACGTCACATGACAGGGCGGGGTCAGCGCATGCTGAAGCACACAGTGCGCAGAAGTCGCCAACTGTCTGCAGAGTCAATAGCTAAAGACCTCCAAACTTGGTGTGGCCTTCAGATGAGCCCAACAACAGTGTGTAGAGAGCTTCATGGAATGGGTTTCCATGGCCGAGCAGCTGCATCCAAGCCTTCCATCACCAAGTGCAATGCAAAGCGTCGGATGCCGTGGTGTAAAGCACACCGCCACTGGACTCTAGAGCAGGGGAGACGTGTTCTCTGGAGTGACCAATCACGCTGGACGTCCGGCAATCCGATGGACGTGTCTGGGTTTGGCGGTGGCCAGGAGAATGGTACTTGCCTGACTGCATTGTGCCAAGTGTAAAGTTTGGTGGAAGGGGGATGATGGTGTGGGTTTGTTTTTCAGGGGTTGGGCTTGGCCCCCTAGTTCCAGTGAAGGGAACTCTTAAGGCGTCAGCATACCAAGACATTTTGGACAATTTCATGCTCCCAACTTTGTGGGAGGAGTTTGGGGATGGCCCCTTTCTGTTCCAACATGACTGAACACCAGTGCACATAGCTGCAAAGGGCGGGGCCAACTCAATATTGAACCCTACGGACTAAGACTGGGGGGCCATTAAAGGTCATGTGCGTAGAAAGGCCGGCCGACCAATACTTGGGGCAATATAGTGTATATGCAGATTTGAGTTGGTAGTCACTTGACAGGAGAAGCCGCTATATTTAACTTCCCTTCCAATCGGTTTAGACTCCATTTTCGATCAAGCTGAGACGATTGGTCAGGCTAGAAAATTATTATCAAGCATTGGTCGGAGGCACTTTGTTAATGAATCTGACCAGATATCGATCGATCAGATAATGAGGGTGCATCGTGAAAACAGAGATGCGATTGATAACTTATGATCGTAACTTTCAACTATCGATCAAAATCCGTTTCCCCATGTGTCGTATTGATTGTATGGGTTGTTGACTATAGATTGAATCTTCCTATTGGGAGAGAGCACTGGGAAAATAAATCGAATGTTCTGATCTTGTCAGCAACGCTAACCTCCTCTCTCTCTCTCCCTTATAGGCGGTGTGGGTGGGTCCAACTGGGAGGCTCTGGGTCAGAGTGGGTGGGGTTGAGGAGAGCAGGCAGCACGCCCCCGCTGAGTGTATGGCAGTGCTCTGCTTGGTTCAGTTGAGGAGGAATCTGATTTCCCATCTCCTTTCTCTTCTCTCCTCCCCCCTCCCCAGGACCACTGCCAACCGTCACACCATACACTGGAACTCCAGCCAGTGAGCCTGGGGGGGGCGGGGGGTTATATGGAGCTACTGTGCAAAATAAGGGGGTGGAGGGACTGGGGGTGCACAATGGGGAGTATGGAGTTTTGGTGCACAATAAGTGGGTGGAGAGACTAGGGTACACAATGGGGGGTGGGGGGTATGGAGTTGGGGTGCACAATAAGGGGGGTGGAGAGACTGATGCTGCACAATGCAGTGTGGAGTATAGAGTTTTGTTGTATGGAGTTGAGGTGCACAATCATAGGGTGAAGATACTGGGGGTGCAAAGTGGTGGCATGTATGGAGATGGGGTGCACAATAATTTGGTGAGGAGACTGGGGGTACACAATGGTGGTGTATAGATTTGGGGTGCACGATAAGGGGGTGGAGGAACTGGGGTACTCAATGGGGAATATAGAGTTGGGGTGCAGGATAGGGGGGTAGAAGGACTGGGAGTACACAATGGAGGGGTGTATGGAGTTCGGGTGCACAATAAAGGGATGGAGGGACTGGGGTGTACAATTGGGGGTGTATGGAGCTGTGCTGCATAATAAGGGAGTTTCCACACTGGGACTGCACAATGTGGTGGGGATGTATGGAGATGGGGGGCACAATGAGATGTTGAAGGGAGTGGGGGTGCACTATGAGAGGATAGGGGTATACAGAGAGAGATGCTCACCTAAGAGGGTGCGTAGAGTGGATGAGTAAGCCAGACTTACAGGGGAACTCAGGTAAGGCCCAAATTATACTGTGAAGCATGTATTTATATATACAGTTGTGGCCAAAATTATTCAACCCCCACTGAAATTGAGTGTTTTGGCCAGTTTGACATTGCTTTTGATCATTCAGTCATCTTGCTTACATTTACATTAAAGAGGCACTTGTAGGTCAGACAAATATAACATAACAGTTATAATGAAATAACCACAAATGTCTTTTCTGTGCTCACAGCATTATCAGTTTTATTCAACCCCCAAGTGACATTCAATCTTAGTACTTAGTACAGCATCCTTTTACAGTTATAACAGCTTTTAAACGTGAAGCATAGCTTGACACAAGTGTCTTGCAGCGATCTACGGGTATCTTCGCCCATTCTTCATGGGCAAAGGCCTCCAGTTCAGTCACATTCTTAGGCTTGCGCACTGCAACTGCTTTCTTTAAGTCCCACCAGAGGTTCTCAATCGGATTTAAGTCTGGTGACTGCGATGGCCACTCCAAAATGTTCCAGCCTTTCCTCTGCAACCATGCTCTAGTGGACTTGGAGGTATGCTTGGGATCATTGTCCTGTTGAAAGGTCCAACGTCTCCCAAGCCTCAGGTGTGTGACGGACTGCATCACGTTTCCATCCAATATCTCCTGGTACTGAAGAGAATTCATGGTACCTTGCACACGCTGAAGCTTCCCTGTACCTGCAGAAGCAAAACAGCCCCAAAGCATGATTGACCCTCCACCATGCTTCACAGTAGGCAAGGTGTTCTTTTCATCATAGGCCTTGTTCTTCCTCCTCCAAACATAGCGTTGATCCATGGGCCCAAACAGTTCTAATTTTGTTTCATCAGTCCACAGAACACTATCCCACAACTTTTGTGGTTTGTCCACATGGCTTTTGGCATACTGCAGTCGACTCTTCTTATTCTTTGGAGACAGCAAGGGGGTACGCCTGGGAGTTCTGGCACGGAGGCCTTCATTACGCAGTGTGCGTCTTATTGTCTGGGCTGAAACTTCTGTACCCACATCTGACAAATCTTTTCTCAGTTCCTCAGCAGTCACACGGGGACTTCTCTCCACTCTACGCTTCAGGTAGCGCACAGCAGTCGAAGTCAGCATCTTCTTTCTGCCACGACCAGGTAGCGTTTCAACAGTGCCCTTTGCCTTGAATTTGCGAATGATGCTTCCTAAGGTGTCTCTTGGTATGTTTAACATCTTTGCAATCTTCTTATAGCCATTGCCCTTCCTGTGAAGAGAAATCACCTCTTCTCTTGTCTTCCTGGACCATTCTCTTGCCTTCACCATGTTTGTAACCACACCAGTAAATGTCTAGAAGGAGCTGAGTATCACAGTCATTTTAAAGCTGCCTAATTGGTGCTTATTATGCTTGATTGCTGCTCGGTGACATCCACAGGTGTTTTCAATACCTGATGGAAAGCACCTGTATGAACCTCTGTTCTTCAGAGTGGTAGTCTTTAAGGGGTTGAATAATTGTGGCAATGAAGAAACCACATAAGAACCATTTACTACTGTATTACATAAACAATTGATGTCATTTTAGTTGCATTTGGGTAGTTACAACGTCCTTGTAGGATTTGATTCTGAATACAATTCCAAATGTACACTATAGTCCCTAAACCCCTTTACAGCATTGGGGGTTGAATAATTTTGGCCACAACTGTATATTCTGATGGAAGGGAGTGCTAAAAGTCTATGGGGTGGGGGGGCAGCAGCTGCTTTGCCTCAAGGCACTGGCAACCCAAGCTACACCAATGGGTTCACCTATGTTTGATAAATAGTACAATTTTGACAGAGGTTTATACATCAGGCCAAAAAATAGGGGGAAACTACGGAAGAACGAGGGACAGAGGTTCCAAAAGAAGGACAGGTGGGAGCTATGTTGGTAAGTCTACACATGTGCAGTTCACACATAGGAGGACACTTCCTGTCCTCATCTATGTGCGTAGTAATATGCAACTTATCAGTTGACCAAGAAGGGTTGGGCATACAGGCCTAAGGCTCCTCTGGATATCATGTGTGACAGTAGGAGCCATCCCGAAAAAGCAGCAATAAACCAGTGTGTGCCTTGAATGACTGAAGTTTACATCCCAGCTGTTCAACGTCCAAGCAAATATTTGTCAGCCTCCAAAGTCAGTTGTAGCCCATAAAAGGGGCCATTGCTCAGAAGACGTCATCCAGCACAATCCTTCTTGGTCAATATGTAAAGAGAGTAATGTTCCACTGCAGGCTCCTACAGCCACCAAGTATTGGGAGCAGACTCCCCGGGGTCATGAAATGTTCCACATACATCACCTCAGTCCTTCAGAAGAAAGGAGGTAAAAAGCCGTTCACCGTAAAAACCAAAGTTTAAGCAAGTCAACGCACGGACAAGTCCACCAGGTTTCACTCGTAACTGGAGCTTTATTGTAGAGTCACTCAGGGCTTTTTTTCAGCAGGAACGCGGGGGGAACGCAGTTCCAGCACCTCCAGCACTGAATGTATGTAAGGACAAGGAGAGGGATGAACGCTGCTCAATCATCCCCAGGAGTCTAATGTTGAGGAATGGCGTCAGCCGCCATTCTGGACATGTACGCTGACGCGTTTCACCCCACCCACCGGGGCTTGATCACAGAGGACCTCTGTCACCAAGCCCTGGTAGGTGGGGTGAAACGCATCAGTGGGTATGGCCAAAACAGTGGCTGAGGCCATTCCTCAACATTGGACTCCTGGGGTCATTTGAGCTGTGTCCATCCCTTCACTTGTATTGGCTGATACTGGAATCACTTGGACTCATGCTCCTCACTTCTCACTTGCCGGTGTGGTGATCCTTTTCCTCCCATCCATAGCTTGGAGCAGCTCCATAAGGTATACTTTTCACTAATGGCAAGGGGTGCCTGAATATCTATTGTTGCTGGCTGCTGGTGGATCTATTGACACTGAAGGGGATCTATTTTTGTGCAGTGGTCTATTGTTGCTGGGGAGGTCTATCATTGCTGGAGAGGAATCTATTGTTGATGGGGGTCAATTGATGCTGGAAGCAATTTATTGTTGAGGGAGAGGTCTATTGTCTATTGTTGCTGGCTGCTGGAGAGTCTATTGATGCTGGCTGCTGGGAGATCAGTTGTAGCTGCTGGGGTCTATTGATGCTGGGGAGGTATTTTGTTTTGGGGGTCATCCCCTCCCTCCTAGATTGTAAGCTCGAAAGAGCAGGGCCCTCGATCCCCTCATGTTTTGCATTGTATTGGTATTGTTCTGTCACATGTTCTGTCCCCTTTGTAATGTACAGCGCTGAGCGAACTATCGGCGCTTTATAAATACTGTATAATAATAATAATAATTGTTGCTGGAGGAATCTACTCTGGCTGAGGAAGAGGGGGTATTGCTTCTGGCTGCGGGGGATCTATTTTTCTGCTTTTCTTGTTATCAAAATTATAATTGGCTGTGTATTCTCTAAATGGAGAGGTACTGGGACGTGGGCAGGGGTGGAACCAAGTCTCAATGCTCGGAGGTGTGTAGTGGGTGTAACCAAGTCTCAGTGCTCAGAGGTGGGTAGGAGGTGGAACCAAGTCTCTGTGCTCAGAGGTGGGAAGGAGGTGGAACCAAGTCTCAATGCTCGGAGGTGGGTAGGGGGTGGAACCAAGTCTCAATGCTCGGAGGTGGGTAGAGGGTGGAACCAAGTCTCAATGCTCGGAGGTGGGTAGGGGTGGAACCAAGTCTCAATGCTCGGAGGTGGGTAGGGGTGGAACCAAGTCTCAATGCTCGGAGGTGGGTAGTGGGTGTAACCAAGTCTCAGTGCTCAGAGGTGGGTAGGAGGTGGAACCAAGTCTCTGTGCTCAGAGGTGGGAAGGAGGTGGAACCAAGTCTCAATGCTCGGAGGTGGGTAGGGGGTGGAACCAAGTCTCAATGCTCGGAGGTGGGTAGAGGGTGGAACCAAGTCTCAATGCTCGGAGGTGGGTAGGGGTGGAACCAAGTCTCAATGCTCGGAGGTGGGTAGGGGGTGGAACCAAGTCTCAATGCTCGGAGGTGGGTAGGGGGTGGAATCAAGTCTCAATGCTCGGAGGTGGGTAGGGGTGGAACCAAGTCTCAATGCTCGGATGTGGGTAGGCGGTGGAACCAAATCTCAGTGCCTGGACGTGGGTAGGGGGTGGAACCAAATCTCAGTGCTCGGAGGTGGGTAGGGGGTGGAACCAAGTCTCAGTGCTCGGAGGTGGGTAGGCGGTGGAACCAAATCTCAGTGCCTGGACGTGGGTAGGGGGTGGAACCAAATCTCAGTGCTCGGAGGTGGGTAGGGGGTGGAACCAAGTCTCAATGCATCGGGGGTGGGTAGGGGGCAGAGACAAGGGGGGAGTTCCTGCACCTATTTTGTGAGAAAAAAAAGCCATGGAGTCATGCTACAATTAAGCTCTAGTTTAGAGTGAAATGCTAGGGGGTGACAGCCATGACTCCCTCCATAGATACGGTGGAGAAAGTGTGTTATTTTCAGGCTCACCAGGTGAAAATAAAGCAAATGAAGTTTGAATAAAGAAAACAAATGCAGCCACCAAACCAAGGACCAAACCAGAAACTGCGACATATTAGTTTTGTGTGGTTTGGGGTTTAGATACATTTCAACCACTTGCCTACTGGGGCAATTATTTTATTTTTTGCACACATTTTAAAAATCTGCAATTCTTGTTGCTAGAAAATTACTTAGAACCTCCAAACAGTATATATTTTTTGAAGGTCCAGGACAATGAAATGATGGTTGCTGCAATTTTTTATGTTACACAATATTTGCGCAGCTATTTATTAAACTCCAATGTTCTGAAAAAAATACACCTAAATGATCTTTAGCACACACAAACACAATATAATACCCATTTTTTTTGTAAAGAATAAAAGATGATATTATGTCGAGTAAATAGATACCAAACATGTCAAAATGTTTAATCTGCATGCGCCTGTGAAATGGCAACAAACTACGGTACCTAAAATCGTCCATAAGTGACACTTTAAAATCCTTTATCAGTTTAGAGTTCATCGCGAATTATGGCCCTAGGATTACTGCTGTCACCTCGACGTTCAGGGCGATACCTCACATGTGTGGTGCAATAACCGTCTACATATGTGACCTACAGTGCCTTTGAAAAAGTCTTCCTCCCCCTTGAAAATTTCCACTTTTTGTCATGTTACAACCAGAACCGTCTTATTTATTGGAATTGGATGTGATAGACCAACACAAAGTGGCGCATAATTGTGAAGTGGAAGGAAAATGAGAAATGGTTTCCAACATTTGTGACCAATAAATTTGTGAAAAAGTGTGGTGGCATTTGTATTCAGCCCCCTTTACTCTGATACCCCTAACTAAAATCTAGTGGAACCAATTGCCTTCAGAAGTCACCTAATTAGTAAACAGAGTCCCCCTGTGTGTCATGTGATCTCAGTATAAATCCAGCTGTTCTGTGAAGCCCTCAGAGGTTTGTTAGAGAATATTAGTGAACAAACAGCATCATGAAGGACAAGGAACACACCAGACAGGTCAGGGATAAAATTGTGGAGAAGTTTAATGCAGGGTTAGGTTATAAACAATCTCCCAAGCTTTGAACATTTCACGGAGCACTGTTCAATCCATCATCCAAAAATGGAAAGAGTACGGCACAACTGCCAACCTACCAAGACATGGCCGTCCACCTAAACTGACCGGCCGGGCAAGGAGAGCATTTATCAGAGAAGCAGCCAAGAGGCTCATGGGAACTCTGGAGGAGCTGAAGACATCCACAGCTCAAGGGGGAGAATCTGTCCACAGAACAACTATTAGTCATCACTCCACAAATCTGGCCTTCATGGAAAAGTGGCAAGAAGAAAGCCATTGTTGAAAGAAAGCCATAAGTTTGGCAGTTTGCGAGAAGCCATGTGGGGGGCACAGCAAACATGTGGAAGAAGGGGCTCTGGTTAGAGGAGACCAAAACTGAACTTGTTGGCCTAAAAGCAAAACTATGTGTGACGGGAATCCTCAAAGTGTTCAGTTCATCAGGTTTAGGGTATTCCATACTCCCTTCACTTTCACCATTCAAATTCATTGCTTCAATTAAACCTTAAAAAGACACCCCTAGACTATTCCTTCAAGCCAGTGGAAGAGTGAAGAAAATGCTCGGTGCTTGGCTGTGTGTGTTGTCACTAGGCGAAAAGGTAAAAAGTTCACCAGTGGCTCTTTCGGGAGGGGGTGCTCTACAGAAGTGATGGCATTGACCTGTTTTAGGAAGCCATACTTTCTTTGCAGATCGCATTCATCATAATAAAAGTTTGAATGAAGAAAACAGATATTCGGCCTGATGCTCACATTGGATGTCCTCCCAGGATGCTGTGTAGTTCCTCACACACTGAAGGTTTTTTTGTAGAAAAATGCAACATGGACACAAACCACTTCCCACCGAAGAGAGACTATGATTAAACCTTCTCCTCTCCTGCCAAACTAAATCCTCCTCCAGCAGATCTCTTGAAGTGACAGCGGTTTAGTGTTTTGATTTAAGGTGCACTGGGGGTCTTTTGAAGACGGTCTCCCATAATTTCTTTGCCCCTTCGACCTGCCATCAGTCTTTTGGAGTTTGGCTCTTTGGCTGGGACCTCCAGAAACCCCCTCAACCCTCCCGCCTTTCCCATATAATCCCACAGAGATGTGAAAGAAAATTGCTTCAGAACTCTTTGGTTAAATTTATTTTCCATGCTTGAAGTGGCCCAAAACTATGTCTAATAAATAAGCCTGCTGTGTGATTTACGACTGCTGGGGTCTGATTTAGAGGCAGGAGGGGAATATATTCTGCCTTTGGGAGTTCTGAGATCTGACTTGTAAGTGAGACCAGATGGTTTTTTTTCCTGCTGGTGAAAAAAAAAAAGAGGGAAAGTGAAGGAGTTTTAAGAAGAGAGTGAAAGAGACAAAAAAAGAAAGAGAGGGATAAAAAAAAAATAAAGGTAAAAGGAGGACAGGACAAAAGCTGCAAAGAGGTGTTTTTCTTGACCCGTAAAGAGTTCCGTTGACTAATGATCAGACATTGTTGGAAGCCTTGTGTTCACTGTGTTGACATGTCCATACAGGAGAAGACCCAGACATCCATCTGTTATCTTTTTTTACTATTTTGAGCTATAGGTGTTCAACGCGAGTTCCATATACCAATATTGTACGGCAGTGGTGGACAACCTGACCGCTGAGGAGCATGGGCTTAAAGCCACAACCACGTCAACCAGTAACCTTGCCCAAAAATGACACTTAGACAGGTTGAGTTGGAAAGGGCAAGGCCACAGCTTTATTTGAAATTTCCAACACAAGCAATTTCCAACATAAACACCTAACCAGTGCCAGCCCTAGTTGTGCTGAGAGCATGCTTGAACATCAAACTATAACTAAAGGCAAAACGTTTCTTGTGGTTTTGCATCGGGTGGAGAGGGATTCGTTTTTATTGCTGTCTGTGCCCCCCGTTAAGGAGATCCACCCTCTCTATTTGTCCTGTTTACTGTTATAAGTGAAAGTAAAAAAACAAAATCACACATTTTGGGTTGTTCCCACAAAAGTAATAGAGGGGAAATTTTCCAATGGAGGACACTACTTCTGGTGACCTGGGGGGTTCCCAAGATATTCCCTTAATTTGCAGGGATTTCCTCTCACTTCCTGTTTAGTGATGGGATAGGAAGTGAAGGGAAATCTCTGCTATGGGACACAGATGGCGAAAAAAAAATCAGACCGGGGTTATAACCCTTCCTTGCTCTATCCAAACTGCAAAAAACCTTTTTCCTATAGGTCTACTTTAACTTGACCTAGTTGAAAAGGTCTGTTACCATGAGTGCCGGACAGATATTAGATTGATCGAACGTCCACTCAAGGCCCATTAAAGGAACGTTTAACGCTGGCAAGGAAAAGCCACACGGAAAGCTGTGACAACCGACCTCAAACAAATGGGGCAATTCAGTAACCTTGCCCAAAAACGACACTTAGGTTGAGTTGGAAAGGGCAAGGCCACAGCTTTATTTGAAATTTCCAACACAAGCAATTTCCAACATAAACACCTAACCAGTGCCAGCCCTAGTTGTGCTGAGAGCATGCTTGAACATTAAACTATAACTAAAGGCAAAACGTTTCTTGTGGTTTTGCATCGGGTGGAGAGGGATTCGTTTTTATCGCTGTCTGTGCCCCCCCGTTAAGGAGATCCACCCTCTCTATTTGTCCTGTTTACTGTTATAAGTGAAAGTAAAAAAACAAAATCACACATTTTGGGTTGTCCCCACAAAAGTAATAGAGGGGAAATTTTCCAATGGAGGACACTACTTCTGGTGACCTGGGGGGTTCCCAAGGAATTTCCTTAATTTGCAGGGATTTCCTTACACTTCCTGTTTGGTGATGGGATAGGAAGTGAAGGGAAATCTCTGCAATGGGACACAGATGGCGAAAAAAAAATCAGACCGGGGTTATAACGCTTCCGTGCTCTATCCAAAATGCAAAAAACCTTTTGCCTATAGGTCTACTTTAACTTGACCTAGTTGAAAAGGTCTGTTACCATGAGTGCCGGACAGACATTAGACTGACCGAACTTCCACTCAAGGCCCGTTAAAGGAACGTTTAACACGGACAACAAAAATGCAGAGAAAGCTGTGACAACCGACCTCAAACAAATGGGGCAACTCTTGTGTAGGTCCAATTCCTAAGGGGAGTGAAGATTTTAGCTCAGAGCAGACCGTTTCTAGAGTTCAGGCCCTGCCCCATGCCTAAATAGCTAATCATCTCAAAACCAACTTAACTTAATGCTTATGTCCACACCCAATTACGGAGCCTTGCTCCCTGAAATCAAGGCTCCCTTTCCCTATGGACTCAACTTCATCCTTGATATTAGGGTTTTCAAGTGCGGCCCTGAACCTCACCAAAGGGCCAGGATGTGTGACTTTTCCCAGGAGGCTGCCCGGATAATGTCCTCATTATCACTTCGTCAAGCAGAAGCATTGTACTGTCATTGAGTTATTATTATTATACAGGATTTGTGGCGCCAACGGTTTGCTCAGCGCTTTACATTATAGTGGGAGACAATACAGTAACAATACAGTTCAATACAAGAGGGATTTGAGGGCCCTGCTCCTTGGAGCTTACAATCTAGGAGGGAGGGGTGAGTGGTACAGTAGGTAGTCACTGTGGGGGATGGATTGTTTGGAAGAGTAGAGGATTCCGGAATTAGTAGAGGGCGGGATAGGCTTCCCTAAAGAGAAAAGTTTTCAGTGATCGCCGAAAGGCAAGTAGAGGAGGTGATAGTCTGATAGGTTGGGGTAGGGAGTTCCAGAGGATGGGTGCCGCCCTGAAGAAGTGTTGGATACGAACATGGGAGGAGGAGATAAGGGAGGTAGAGAGTAGGAGGTCTTGCGAGGAGCGGAGAGGACGGTTTGGGTGATATTTAGACATAAGATCGGTTATGTAAGTTGGGGCGGAGTTATGAACGGCTTTATATGTTATTGTTAGTGTTTTGAATTTTATCCGTTGGGCAACTGGAAGCCAGAGGAGGGATTGGCAGAGAGGGGTGGAGGACACTGAGTGGAGGCCAGTGGAGGGATTGGCAGGGAGGGGCGGCGGATACAGAGCGGTTAGTAAGGTGGATGAGTCTGGCAGCAGCGTTCATGATAGACTGAAGGGGGGATAGACTGGATGAGGTCGGCCAGTGAGGAGGGAGTTACAATAGTCGAGGTGTGATATGATGAGGGAGTGAATTAGTTGCTTAGTGGTTTCCGGGGTTAGGAACGGTCGTATCTTGGAGATGTTGCGGAGGTGAAGTCTACATGAAATTGTCAGCAATTGGATCTGGGGCTGGAAGGACAGATGGAAGTCTAGGATCACCGCTAGTACCCCGGCGTGAGGGGATGGACTGAGGGTGGTGTTAGCAATATTTATGGTGAAGTCAGTGGGGGAAGTGGACAGTGCCGGCTGTCTGACATCCACAGAAAGCTACAGAATGTTTACAGAGATGACACCATTGACAAGAGCAATGTCAAGTCATTGGCGACTCTTGTCAGTGGTGTCCTCTCTGTAATCATTCTGTAGCTTTCTGTGGATGTCGGACAGCCGGCATCGCTCCTTCATCAAGAACTCAATGAGGGCACATTGCTTCTGCCTGGAATCCATTATTTACCTGCAATGAGCAAGCAGAAGAAACGTTACCCCACAGGACAAGTTACTCTACCAACATGTGAAACTTGAACAATCAATGTGAGTTAATAAAAAAGCTATACCCTATGTTGCATTGCTTTCAATACAGCCCCTGTATTTGTTTGGATGGTGTTCTGTGAGGGTGGGGTTGGTTGGCTGCTTAGGGTCATGGTGGGGGTCACACGCATTGACCTTTCAGTCCTGTGCCCTTCTTGAGTTTAGAGTTTGTCACAACTTCATTGGTGGGTTCACCTTGCCAGCTCTTGTGTTATTCGTTACCATTAATCCCCTCCATTTGTCTTTTTTAGTTCTGGTGACAAGGCCTGGTGGGCCAGATTGGACCTGCAGGCCTTGTGTTTGCCACCTGTGCTACAGAGTCACGCATGTGGGCGTATACACAGTGGTAATAACACTCCCCTCCCTCCTCCTCCATGTCCTCCTATTGCTAAACACTGTTGGGGTTGGATCAGGGGCGGACTGACAACTCATGGGGTCCCCGGACAATAGGGGATCATGGGGCCCCTGTTTCCTTGCCTAAACTCAAAAAAGCCTATGAAAAAGGTACCAGGGGCATCTCATGGGGCCCCCTACTGACCCTGGGCCCTCGGGCATTGCCCGAGTGTCCGAATGGTCAGTCCGCCCCTGGGTTGGATATAGTATGCTGATTGATTACATTCACTAAGAAACTCACCAAAAATTTAGCTTTAATATCAATAGTAATAAATATATAAAATGTAATTTCTAATACCTGTAAAGTAAAAAAAAAAGAGCCTTGGATGCAGATGCCACCTGAACAAAATAAAAGCTAGTGTCAATCATCTCTGACTCTGCCGACACATTAATGAACAAAAACCCACTTGATGTTCAATAAAGATTTATTGGTTGCTGTAAAACAGTTTGTTGATATTTATAATTTAATTTGAATTGCTCTTCTGGAACATACCTGGCCAGACAGACTCACACTGCAGAGAGCATACATCAGCAGAGTAATAGAAGCCCCTCCCCCAAGGATCTTTCCCTGCAGATGCTAAAAATAGGGAGCGGTCATGTGACCACACAACCAACAGTGCTGCAGGAATAAGGTACTTAAAAACAATTCTGTGGCATGATATACAGTATATGATTTCTGTGAATTAATTGTGGCAATTAACACTTCTCTGTTTAGTGTCATTTTTTCCCAGCAGCCTCTCCTCACTTTACTGAGGCTTAATGGTCCCTATTTTCACAGGGAGGTCAGCAAGAGCAGCTTCGCCCTTCTCCCGGTACAGGTTCGCCTTTTGGTGTTATGGAGCCTTGCTATATTGTTCCTGTATTGTACCCCCTTCGCTAAATACACCTTTCCTGGTTTTGTAGCAGACCATTGACCAGGGCTGTCTTAACACATGGGCAACCCTTGGCACTGCCCAGGGGCCCCAGGTGCATGGGGCCCCATAATAATCTTGCATTACATCATTCTTGCCTTGATTTGCCTGGGAAAGTCATGCTTTATACTAAGATGTCCCAGGATGAACCAAGTAGTGTCCCAGAGCCTGTACTGTGCCCTCCTGACTCCCCCTGTACTGTGCCCTCCTGACTCCCCCTGTACTGTGCCCTCCTGACCCCCCCTGTACTGTGCCCTCCTGACTCCCCCCTGTACTGTGCCCTCCTGACTCCCCCTGTACTGTGCCCTCCTGACTCCCCCTGTACTGTGCCCTCCTGACTCCCCCTGTACTGTGCCCTCCTGACTCCCCCTGTACTGTACCCTCCTGACTCCCCCCTGTACTGTGCCCTCCTGACTCCCCCTGTACTGTGCCCTCCTGACTCCCCCTGTACTGTGCCCTCCTGACTCCCCCTGTACTGTGCCCTCCTGACTCCCCCCTGTACTGTGTCCTCCTGACCCCCCCTGTACTGTGCCCTCCTGACTCCCCCTGTACTGTGCCCTCCTGACTCCCCTGTACTGTGCCCTCCTGACTCCTCCTGTACTGTGCCCTCCTGACTCCCCCTGTACTGTGCCCTCCTGACTCCCCCTGTACTGTGCCCTCCTGACCCCCCCCGTACTGTACCCTCCTGATTCCCCTGTACTGTGCCCTCCTGACTCCCCCCGTACTGTGCCCTCCTGACTCCCCCCTGTACTGTGCCCTCCTGACTCCCCCGTACTGTGTCCTCCTGACTCCCCCTGTACTGTGCCCTCCTGACTCCCCCTGTACTGTGCCCTCCTGACTCCCCCTGTACTGTGCCCTCCTGACTCCCCCTGTACTGTGCCCTCCTGACTCCCCCCTGTACTGTGTCCTCCTGACCCCCCCTGTACTGTGCCCTCCTGACTCCCCCCTGTACTGTGCCCTCCTGATTCCCCTGTACTGTGCCCTCCTGACTCCCCCTGTACTGTACCCTCCTGATTCCCCTGTACTGTGCCCTCCTGACTCCCCCCGTACTGTGCCCTCCTGACTCCCCCCTGTACTGTGCCCTCCTGACCCCCCCTGTACTGTACCCTCCTGATTCCCCTGTACTGTGCCCTCCTGACTCCCCCCGTACTGTGCCCTCCTGACTCCCCCCTGTACTGTGCCCTCCTGACTCCCCCGTACTGTGTCCTCCTGACTCCCCCTGTACTGTGCCCTCCTGATTCCCCTGTACTGTGCCCTCCTGACTCCCCCTGTACTGTGCCCTCCTGACTCCCCCTGTACTGTGCCCTCCTGACTCCCCCTGTACTGTGCCCTCCTGACTCCTCCTGTACTGTGCCCTCCTGACTCCCCCCTGTACTGTGCCCTCCTGACTCCCCCTGTACTGTGCCCTCCTGACTCCCCCCTGTACTGTGCCCTCCTGACTCCCCCTGTACTGTGCCCTCCTGACTCCTCCTGTACTGTGCCCTCCTGACTCCCCCTGTACTGTGCCCTCCTGACCCCCCCTGTACTGTACCCTCCTGATTCCCCTGTACTGTGCCCTCCTGACTCCCCCCGTACTGTGCCCTCCTGACTCCCCCCTGTACTGTGCCCTCCTGACTCCCCCCGTACTGTGTCCTCCTGACTCCCCCTGTACTGTGCCCTCCTGACTTCCCCTGTACTGTACCCTCCTGATTCCCCCTGTACTGTGTCCTCCTGACTCCCCCCGTACTGTACCCTCCTAACTCCCCCTGTACTGTGCCCTCCTGACTTCCCCTGTACTGTGCCCTCCTGACTCCCCCTGTACTGTGCCCTCCTGACTCCCCCTGTACTGTGTCCTTCTGCCTCCTCCCCCCCCCCCCCATACTGTGCTGTTTTTGTTGATTAGTCTTTGATTTATGGTATTTTTTTATTGTTTAAAATCAATTTTATTGAAAGTACTAAAAAATATACACTATATTGCCAAAAATATTGGCCCCACCCTCCAAATCATGTGATTCAGGTGTTCCAATCCCCTCCATATCATGTGATTCAGGTGTTCCAATCCCCTCCAAATCATGTGATTCAGGTGCTCCAATCACCTCCATGGACACAGGTGTATACAATCACGCCCCTAGGCATGCAGACGGCTTCTACAAACATTGGTGAAAGAATGGGTCGCTCTCAGGAGCTCAGTGACTCCAAGCGTGGTCCCGTGATAGGTGGCCACCTGTGCAATAAATCCATCCGTGACATTTCCTGGCTACTAAATATTCCATGCTCAACTGTTAGTGGGATTATACCAAAGTGGAAGCAACTGGGAACAACAGCAACTCAGCCACCAAGTGGTAGGCCATGTCACATGACAGGGCGGGGTCAGAGTCAATAGCTAAAGACCTCCAAACTTGGTGTGGCCTTCAGATGAGCCCAAAAACAGTGCGTAGAGAGCTTCATGGAATGGGTTTCCATGGCCGAGCAGCTGCATCCAAGCCTTCCATCACCAAGTGCAATGCAAAGCGTCGGATGCCGTGGTGTAAAGCACGCTGCCACTGGACTCTAGAGCAGTGGAGACATGTTCTCTGGAGGGACCAATCACGCTCCTCTGTCTGGCAATCCGATGGATGTGTCTAGGTTTGGCAGTTGCCAGGAGAACAGTACTTGCCTGACTGCATTGTGCCAAGTGTAAAATTTGGTGGAGGGGGGATTATGGTGTGGGGTTGTTTTTCAGGGGTTGGGGTTGGGCTTGGCCCCCTAGTTCCAATGAAAGGAACTCTTAAGGCGACATTTTGGACAATTTCATGCTCCCAACTTTGTGGGAAGAGTTTGGGGATGGCCCCTTCCTGTTCCAACATGACTGCCCACCAGTGCACAAAGCAAGGTCCATAAAGACATAGAGGAGCCAGTTTGGGGTGGAGGAACTTGACTGTCCTGCACAGAGTCCTGACCTCAACCCCATAGAACACCTTTGGGATGAATTAGAGCAGAGACTGCGAGCCAGGCCTCCTCCCCCGACATCAATGCCTGACCTGACAAATGTGCTTCTGGAAGAATGGTCCAACCTTCCCATAGACACCCTCCTAAACCTTGTGGACGGCCTTCCCAGAAGAGTTGAAGCTGTTATAGCTGCAAAGGGCGGGGCCAACTCAATATTGAGCCCTACGAACTAAAACTGGGAGGCCATTAAAGGTCATGTGTGTGGAAAGGGCGAGGCCAACTCAATATTGAACCCTATGGACTAAGACTGGGGGGCCATTAAAGGTCATGTGCGTTGAAAGGGCGGGGCCAACTCAATATTGAACCCTACGGACGGAGACTGGGAGGCCATTAAAGGTCATGTGTGTGGAAAGGGCGGGGCCAACTCAATATTGAACCGTACGGACTAAGACTGGGAGGCCATTAAAGGTCATGTGCGTGGAAAGGGCGGGGTCGACTCAATATTGAACCCTACGGACTAAGACTGGGAGGCCATTAAAGGTCATGTGTGTGGAAATGTGGAGCCAACTCAATATTGAACCCTACAGACTAAGACTGGGAGGCCATTAAAGGTCATATGTGTGGGAAGGGCGGGGCCAACTCAATATTGAACCCTATGGACTAAGACTGGGGGGCCATTAAAGGTCATGTGCGTTGAAAGGGCGGGGCCAACTCAATATTGAACCCTACGGACGGAGACTGGGAGGCCATTAAAGGTCATGTGTGTGGAAAGGGCGGGGCCAACTCAATATTGAACCGTACGGACTAAGACTGGGAGGCCATTAAAGGTCATGTGCGTGGAAAGGGCGGGGTCGACTCAATATTGAACCCTACGGACTAAGACTGGGAGGCCATTAAAGGTCATGTGTGTGGAAATGTGGAGCCAACTCAATATTGAACCCTACAGACTAAGACTGGGAGGCCATTAAAGGTCATGTGTGTGGAAAGGTCGACGGGCCAATACTTGGGGCAATATAGTGTATATGCAGATTTGAGTTGGTAGTCACTTGATAGGAGAAGCCGCTAGATTTAACTTCCCTTCCAATCGGCTTAGACTCCATTTTCGATCAAGCTGAGACGATTGGCCCAATACTTTTGGCATTATAGTGTATGTTTAATTCTATCAACTATTTATACTTTAGGTGTGTAAATCAGAACAGGCTGGTAGGGGCCTCAGTGAAGCGATTAAGTTGGCCCCCTCCATTTAGCCTTTTTTCTTTTAAAAAGGCAAACAGCAAACTGGCTGAGCAGAAAGTTTCAACCATAAAATGCTGAAACCTCCGCCATGGATCATTGCACTTTGTACACTGCCGCTGCTCTTTGCACCACCATATGAAATAACTCCCTCAAGAGCAAACCTTCCATAAGAAGGAGGAAAAAAATGATATAAACGTTTGAAATGTAATAGTGTAAAGTGCAAGAAAGTAAAAAATGAGGCTTGGAGGGGCACTGTGGCCTCTCGGTGTTATATATTTCTCTCCTGAGCTGTCTCTCACACTCTCTCTCCTTTACCTTCTCTCTTACACATACTCTGTCTCCGGCGAGCAGGTCTGTTTGATAAATATGATACTTAGAAATATTCCTCCCGCTAGACAGCAAAGCCTTGCAGTAAAAATGATATAATCTTTCACCAGACTCCTCTGAATCAAGGTTGAAATAGAGCCCAGGATTTTGCAAGACAGCAGAGGGACACGGGAAATGTTTAACCCTTGCCCAGCTTCCGTTAGAGGCCGATCGCTCTGGATATGTATTCGTTTGATGCAATTGTATGCACTTGGCATTGAATGCGAGGCGGAGAATGGAACATTGTATGTAACCAATTCTTTCATGGTGTGTTGTTATAGAACAATGCTCTCACGTCTAGACATACCAAATTGCCTTTAGACTAAAGGCACCCATACACTGCCCAGATGTAAGGGTGTCTGTTAAGGTCTGATGACCTTTAGCAGCCATCATTTGTGGGCGCTTTATTTTTTTTTTTTTTTTTTGAGTGGAGAAGGGTGTTTGGGAAGAGAGAGGATTTGTGCTGGGAAGGGGGATGAAGATTTGTGCTGGGAGGGGAGATTTCAGCAGGGAGGGGAGATTTATGCTTAGGGGTAATCATGCAGATTAGTGCTTGATTTTGTTTTGGGGGGATATTTTTGCTGACAGATAATGCTTATACATCTTGGGGGGGGGTGCAATTTGGCATGTTTGCCCTGGGCACTAGACCTTGTCCTGGCACTGGCACCAATTATAAGAGGCACCGGATTATCAGACTTTATCATGAAACCATTCCCCAATGAAGGAAAGCTAAGGATTGTTGAGTAGCTGAAGCGAGCAACCAAGGTCCCAAGCGTCAAAGCCATTGGACTGAGCAGGGATGTAGTCACTTTCATCATTGGCATTTGGGTGTCCCCAAGATGTAAGCACCAGATATCAGAAGCATTGGAGTATCAGACTTTATCAGGAGACCATTCCCCAGCTAAGGACTGTTGAGTAGGTGAAGCGAGCAACCAAGGTCCCAAGTGTCAAAGCCTTTGGACTGAGCAGGGATGTAGTCAGTTTCATCATTGGCATTTGGGTGTCCCCAAGATGTAAGCACCATATATCAGAAGCGATGGAGTATCAGACTTTATCAGGAGACCATTCCCCAGCTAAGGACTGTTGAGTAGGTGAAGCGAGCAACCAAGGTCCCAAGCGTCAAAGCCAATGAGCTGAGCAGAGATGTAGTCAATTTCATCACTGGTATTAGGGTGCCCCCAGGATTTAAGTGCCAGATTATTAGATTATTTCAGGAGGCCGTTCTCTAATGAAGTAAGGCTGAGGACTGTGAAGTAGTTGAGGCGAGTAACCAAGGTCCCATGCATCAAAGTGCTGAGCAGAGTTGTAGTCAATTTCAGCATTGGCATTTGGGTGCCCCCAAGACGTAAGCACCAAATATCAGAACTGTCGGTTTATCAGACTCCGTCAGGAGACCATTGAAGGAAAGCTAAGGACTGCAGAGTAGTCGAGGTGAGTAACCAAGGTCCTCAGTGTCAAAGTCAAAGGGCTGATCAGGCATTTAGTCAATAACCCAAGGTCAGAGCAGGAGGCATTCTAAAAAGATTTGGTCAAGCAAGTGCTCAAATCCAGGGAATCCAACAGGTCAGAGGTAGTAGTAGCAAGATGAGGAATATAACAGGCAAAGATGGGTAACAGGGTCAAGACAGGCTGCAAACAAACAGAAACGAGGAAACCGACTGAGGGTCACAGCTAGGAATACAGGAACAGGAACTTGGCAAAAACTGGCCATCTAGGTTCATTCCACATGTTATATGAACTCTACAAAGACAACTAATGCATGCCTTTTAAAGGTATATAGAGCAATTCATGCCTTTAGCTACTTCCATGCATGTGCACAGTCCACCTGAACAGATAGAGTGCATCAGAACACAGGAAAGAGACTTGCAGTGCAGTAAGCCACACATGACTGTAAGAAAAGAAATACACCTAGAAGCCAAAACAGGCAGGCAATGGGATCCCTGGAGGAAAGGAGGAACTTCAGCAAAAACAACAGGTGGACACAGCAAGCAGAGCACAGGTAATTTCCTGACACAAATCTTTACAAGAGTAACCCGTCCCATAGCTGGTAAGGACTGATAAGCTCTGGCAGGAGCGGATCCCAGCCTGAGTGAGCCCACCAGGAAACTGTCACTATACTGGGTCAATCATCTGCAACATGGGCATGCCATACCATACAACTACATTTATACAATGGGCATGTATACGAGCGGCTGTGGGGCTGAGAATGTCTCTGCCACTTATGATGGCAGCATCCTGGTGGACTCGCTCAGGCTTATGATTGGCCCATGTGAAGGGGGGAGGGTTCTAATATGATGGAAGGACCTCTGATGTGATAGGAGAACCTCTGAAGTGATGGGAGGACCTATGATGTAATGGGGGACCTCTGATTTGATGGGAGAACCTCTGATGTGATGGAGGACCTCTGATGTGATAGAGGACATCTGATGTTATGGTGAGCCTCTGATGTGATGGGGAGCCTCTGGTGTGATGGGAGAACCTCTGGTGTGATGGTTGGACCTCTGATATGGTTGGGGGACCTCTGCTGTGATGGGGAACCTCTGATGTGATGGAGGACCTCTGATGTGTTAGGAGAACCTCTGGAGTGATGGGATGACCTCCGATGTCAAGGGAGAACCTCTGGTGTGATGGGAGAACCTCTGATGTGATGGAGGACCTCTCGTGTGATGCGAGAAACTCTTATGTGATGGGGGACCTCTGATGTGCTGGGGGGCCTCTGATGTGATGGGAAACCTCTGATATGATGGAGGACCTCTGATGTGATGGTAGAACCTCTGAAGCGATGGGGGAACCTCTGATGCGATGGCAGAGCCTCTGATGCGATGGAGGAACCTCTGATGCAATGGGGGAACCTCTGATGTGATGGGGAAACCTCTGATGTGATAGGGGCTTCTGATGTGAAAGGGGGACCTGGATGAGAGGAGGGGCTCCTGATGCAAAGTAATTTGGTGATTGTGTGCATCATCCCAGGCTCAGGTTTCCTATTGATAAATAACATTTTAGCTTGTACTGGGACATATCATTGTACTTATGCAGAAATATAATGGGCACATAAATAGAACAAATGCACCTCTCCCGACCAGCCCGTGTGACATAAAAGTAAGGAGCATGTCTCAGTCAAACCACGCCCCCTGATGCATTGCGCCCTGCCCACCAGGGATTAGTCATAGGCTCTTTGACTAATATGACCCCATGATCAGACCCGGTGGCCAGGGCCAAATGTGTCAGTGGGAGTGGTTTGATGGAGACATGTAGGCTGAGGTTGCTCCTTACTTTCATGCCACACTGGCTGGTTGGGAGAGCGGCGTTCCTTATGTTCATGTGTGGATTTATTTACTTTTTTACTATTGTCTCGATATTTTGCATACTCTTAAAGGGAGCTGCGACTGGAAAATATGTTGGGAAATTCTGGTACAAAGAAGAACAGAGACCCAATGATGACATCACCAGGTTTAACATAAAGTGTGTAATGAAAACAGAAAGGTTTTTAGTAAAAGATTTCAATATCATGTTGATGAAGGGGGAGGGAAGACACCTAGGAAGGCAAAATATATGCATGTTTAAATTCAGAATAAACGTTTCCTATAAGTTAAAAATGCTGGAAAATGCAGGCAAGCTGAACTTTTGAAACATATTAAAGAACTCCAATTTCTATTGTCTTAATGGACCAAAAAAAGGTTTACAGAACCAAAAAAAAAACCGCAAAAGGAAAAAAATGTTCCCAAGTTACGGTTTTCTGCTCAAGGAGCCACCTGAATGTACGGAAGTCCTCCAGATCACCTCTGGATGCAGGTCTACATTGCTCAGTGTTAGATCCAGCACTGTCCATGCGGATTAATTGAAGGAAAGCTAAGGACTGCAGTAGTCGAGGTGAGTAACCAAGGTCCTCAGTGTCAAAGTCAAAGGGCTGAGCAGGAATGCAGTCAATAACCCAAGGTCAGAGCAGGAGGCATTCTAAAAAGATTTGGTCAAGTAAGTACTCAAATCCAGAGAGTCCAACAGGTGAGAGGTAGTAGCAAGATTAGGAATATAACAGGCAAAGATGGGTAACAGGGTCAAGACCAGGGGCGGACTGACCATTTGGAAACTCGGGCACTGCCCGAGGCCCCTAGTCAGTAGGGGGCCCCATGAGATGCCCCTGGTACCTTTTTCATAGGCTTTTTTGAGTTTGGGCAAGGACACAGGGGCCCCATGATCCCCTATTGCCCGGGGGCCCCATGAGTTGTCAGTCCGCCCCTGGTCAAGACAGGCTGCAAACAAACAGAAATGAGGAAACCAACCATGGGTCACAGCCAGGAATACAGGAACAGGAACTTGGCAAAAACTGGCCATTAAGTACATTCCACATGTTATATGAACTCTTCAAAGGCAACTAATGCACCTTTTATAGGTGTATGGAGCAATTCATGCCTTTAGATTTCAATATCATGTTGATGAAGGGGGAGGGGAGACACCAAGGAAGGCAAAATAGACGCATAGTTAAATTCAGATTAAACGTTTCCTATACGTTAAAAATGCTGGAAAATGCAGGCAAGCTGAACTTTTGAAACATATTAAAGAACTCCAACTTCTATTGTCTTAATGGACCAAAAAAAGGTTTACAGAACCAAAAAAAAAAAACGCAAAAGGAAAACAAATGTGCCCAAGTTCTGGTTTTCTGCTCAAGGAGCCACCTGAATGTACGGGAGTCCTCCAGATCACCTCTGGACGCAGGTCTACATTGCTCAGTGTTAGATCCGGCACTGCCGGTGCGGTTTAATTGAAGGAAAGCTAAGGACTGCAGTAGTCGAGGTGAGTAACCAAGGTCCTCAGTGTCAACGTCAAAGGGCTGAGCAGGAATGCAGTCAATAACCCAAGGTCAGAGCAGGAGGCATTCTAAAAAGATTCCGTCAAGCAAGTGCTCAAATCCAGAGAGTCCAACAGGTGAGAGGTAGTAGTAGCAAGATGAGGAATATAACAGGCAAAGATGGGTAACAGGGTCAAGACCAGGGGCGGACTGACCATTTGGAAACTCGGGCACTGCCCGAGGCCCCTGGTCAGTAGGGGGCCCCATGAGATGCCCCTGGTACCTTTTTCATAGGCTTTTTTGAGTTTGGGCAAGGACACAGGGGCCCCATGATCCCCTATTGCCCGGGGGCCCAATGAGTTGTCAGTCCGCCCCTGGTCAAAACAGGCTGCAAACAAACAGAAATGAGGAAACCAACCATGGGTCACAGCCAGGAATACAGGAACAGGAACTTGGCAAAAACTGGCCATCAAGTACATTCCACACGTTATATGAACTCTTCAAAGGCAACTAATGCACCTTTTATAGGTGTATGGAGCAATTCATGCCTTTAGATTTCAATATCATGTTGATGAAGGGGGAGGGGAGACACCAAGGATGGCAAAATAGACGCATAGTTAAATTCAGATTAAACGTTTCCTATACGTTAAAAATGCTGGAAAATGCAGGCAAGCTGAACTTTTGAAACATATTAAAGAACTCCAACTTCTATTGTCTTAATGGACCAAAAAAAGGTTTACAGAACCAAAAAAAAAAAACGCAAAAGGAAAACAAATGTGCCCAAGTTCTGGTTTTCTGCTCAAGGAGCCACCTGAATGTACGGAAGTCCTCCAGATCACCTCTGGACGCAGGTCTACATTGCTCAGTGTTAGATCCGGCACTGCCGGTGCGGTTTAATTGAAGGAAAGCTAAGGACTGCAGTAGTCGAGGTGAGTAACCAAGGTCCTCAGTGTCAAAGTCAAAGGGCTGAGCAGGAATGCAGTCAATAACCCAAGGTCAGAGCAGGAGGCATTCTAAAAAGATTTGGTCAAGCAAGTGCTCAAATCCAGAGAGTCCAACAGGTGAGAGGTAGTAGTAGCAAGATGAGGAATATAACAGGCAAAGATGGGTAACAGGGTCAAGACAGGCTGCAAACAAACAGAAATGAGGAAACCGACCGAGGGTCACAGCCAGGAATAAAGGAACTTGGCAAAAACTGGCCATCAAGTACATTCCACACGTTATATGAACTCTACAAAGGCAACTAATGCACCTTTTATAGGTATATGGAGCAATTCATGCCTTTAGATTTCAATATCATGTTGATGAAGGGGGAGGGGAGACACCAAGGAAGGCAAAATAGACGCATAGTTAAATTCAGATTAAACGTTTCCTATACGTTAAAAATGCTGGAAAATGCAGGCAAGCTGAACTTCTGAAACATATTAAAGAACTCCAACTTCTATTGTCTTAATGGACCAAAAAAAGGTTTACAGAACCAAAAAAAAAAAAAAAAACGCAAAAGGAAAACAAATGTTCCCAAGTTCCGGTTTTCTGCTCAAGGAGCCACCTGAATGTACGGGAGTCCTCCAGATCACCTCTGGACGCAGGTCTACATTGCTCAGTGTTAGATCCGGCACTGTCGGTGCGGTTTGATTTCACAGCAAACAGAAGATTTCAAATAAACGGTGAACTTAAAAAATCCGCGTCAACTGAGTAATTGTTTAGCAGCGCTCTTTGACCGACCATGGAGATATTTGGGTGAGAGGGTCATCAGAATCCACAGCCAACTGCTTAGTGATCCATGAGGAGACATCTGTGTTTACTCTGTACAAACAAGAGTTCAGACAATGGGTTACCGCCTATCCCAAGTACTGCACTGCTGGCCAAGACTGTGTTTATGATGTGTAAGGAAATGCAAGAGGATTGACACAAAGACTTAATTAAGAACATAAACCATTCTGTGGCTGGAGTGTCCAGCAGGATACAAGAAACAAACAAAAAGCCATTACTGAGTGACACGTACTAGAGCCGCCATGAATGGAAATCACTCATTTAGACAATACCCTATAATAACATTCTAAACTGCTGAAGATTTTTCATTATAATTAAACATGATCCATAAACCTGTCGACAGATAACATATGGCGAATAAAACACCAAACATCATAAAATCATACATCACTGATATGTTTTGTTGGTAAAAGATGTTAAAAAAATATGTCAAGGAGCTAAACACGGTAAAGCAGCAGTTTTCTGGGCTGATGTAATATGGAAGAATGCATCCAAGTTCATCAGTTCCGTAATGACAGAAGACCGTAAGGAGGCGTGGGGCATGGTACCGGCATCGGCCAAGTGGGTTATAGCCAGCCAAAAACAATGGAAGACAAAAATGTAAAGACCAAGCTGGACTACCAATTCCACTCAAATCTGTCGAAAATGTAAATAAACCACGAAAAATCCATATAGTATTCAACATGGGAATGTGACTTGGGTCATGACCAGGGTATTAAGAATGATTTGTCTCCATTACTGCTTGACCAACTCCATTTATTCACACCAAAGTAACCACACATGACACAAATTGGAGTTTAATGACCATAGGAGCCCATTATTAATAAATTGTATAAATAGCATAGTAACAATCAATACAGTATGAATGGAGCTCCAAGGTCCTTGTAGGCATCTCCACTGAACAGAGTACCTGTAGGCCTCCAACCACAAAACACATACTCGGAAACAATAATACCGATAATTGCAGGTACAACCATGCATGACCCCTAATTCGTTGTCACTGAATCATACAATATAAGAGGAGCCATGCCTAAGACAGGTCCCTACCAATGTACAATTTGCCCATAATGACGCCCTTCAAGGACCTTGTTCCTGCCAGCTGTTATGACATGTCCACACCAAATCCCCAACAGAATGCCACATCGTTCGCCATGGCTAAAGAAGGGAGGAATGGTAGGCAAAACAAAAGAGGGGGAAGAAAAGGGCTGCTCACCTAAAAGGGGGAAGAAAAAGGCTGCACACCTAAAAGGCTAACCTCAAAGGAACTTTATTAGGCACCATAGACAGTAATGAGACATTGGAGACATGACTCTTATTACTGTCTATGGTGCATAATAAAATTCCTTTGAGGTTAGCCTTTTAGATGTGCATCCTTTTTATTCCCCCTTTTTTTGTTTTTGACAATTGATTAGGTAGCACCTTCCAGATATTCTGGTGGCACCTCCACTTTTAGATACTGTGTGTGGATTCCCCAGCATTTCCTAGTTTCCTTTTCCCTGATTTTTGAATGAATGGTAGGAAGTTTTCCCCAAGCCAACTCTCATCTGACTGAAGGCTTCCTAGGACCCTCCCACTGACCATCTCCTGGAGCCCCCCCTGTTCCTGCCTGACCCACCAATCTAGTAGTACCCCTTGATTCCTATTTACTTTAACCTATGGAAAAAACCCACCTTTGCCAAAGCCAGTAGGCATCTCTACCTAACAAGGTACCTGTAGGCCTCCAAGCCACACATCACCGACTCATTCAATAGCACCAATAATCATAGATACTACTATGAACTCCTCCAGCTCACTGTTGCTGAACCATACAAAATAAGAGGAGCCGTACCTAAGACAGGTCCCTACCAATGTACATTTTGTCCATAATGACCACCTTCAAGGACCTTGTTCCTGCAAGCTGTTATGACATGTCCACACCAAATCCCCAACAGAATGCCACATCGTCCATCAAGGCTAAAGAAGGGAGGAATGGTAAGAAGTTTTCCCCAAGCCAACTCTCTTCCGACTGAGGGCTTCCTAGGACCCTCCTACTGACCATCTCCTGGAGCCCCTCCTGTTCCTGCCTGACCCAATCTAGTAGTACCCCTTCATTCCTGTATGATAATAATAATTCCTATTTAATTTAACCTATGGAAAAACCCACCTTTGCTAAAGCTAACAAGGTACCTGTAGGCCTCCAGCCACACAACCCTGACTCAGTCAATAGCAACAACCATAGATACCACCATAAACTACCCCAGTTCACTGTTGCTGAACCATACAAAATAAGAGGAGCCATACCTAAGACAGGTCCCTACCAATGTACATTTTGTCCATAACGACCATCTACAAGGACCTTGTTCCTGCCAGCTGCTATGACATATCCACACAAAACCCGCAAAACCCCAGCAGAATTCCACATCGTCCACCAAGGCTAAAGAAGGGAGAGAGGGTGGGAAGTTTTCCCAATGCCAACTCTCTTCTGACTGAAGGCTTCCTAGGACCCCCCCAATGGCCATCTCCTGAAGCCCCTCCTGATCCTGCCTGACCCACCAATCTAGTAAGCACCCCTTGATTCCTATTTACTTTAATCTACAGAAAAAAATCCTCCTAGACCAAAGTCAATAGACTTCTCTACTTAACAGGGTACATGTAGGACTCCAGCCACGCAACGCTGCTGCTATGACATATTCACCAAACCAGTAAACCAAATGCCTCATTGTCCACCAAAGCTAAAGAAGGGAGGGACTTCAGAGTGAACACTATCTAGGACCCTCCTGTTGGCCATCCCCTGAGGCCTCACCTGTTCCTGCCTGACCCACCAATCTGGTAAATACCCCTTGATTTCTACTTACTTTAACCTACAGAAAAACCCTACATTGTGAAACCCTGCGTCCATGCTTCTCTAATATTCTGGGCCTACATTATTCATTCTATTTCATTGTAAAGCTTTCATTTAGGCCTCATTCACACAAGCTGTAAACACAGGTGGTTGAGCCATGGTTTTATCACACCTTGACCGTCCATCTAAAGTAAAAAATGAAGCCACCTAGGATTGTACACTAAGCAAAACAAAAATGATACCCCATGCCATGTTCAGTGGGCAACATCACCAGTATTCAAGTGAATGGGGCCATGCAACAAGAGCCTTACTGCGCGTTGTTGAGCGTGGTGATGCCTTAGCTCACTTCCTGTGAGCTGCAAAACAGAATATCCTCCCTCCTCGCCATCTTCTGTAAACTACCAATTGCCCTGCCCCCCCGTGTAATGGAGATGAAGAGATATGGATGCGTTGTTATTCATATCAGGTGAGCAGCCCAGAGTGACAATCATGGCTCCCTCCATAGATACAGTGGAGGAGTGGCCCCCCAGGGACAGGAAGTGTGTTATTTGGAGGATCACCGGGTCAAAATAAAAGGAATGAAGCTTGAAAAAAGAAAACAAATGCAGCCACCACACCAAGTACTAGTAATCTGCAATATATTATTAGGATTACAGCTAACACCCTGAGACACATGGGAAGGGTTTGGATACATCGAGTTTGGGGAAGAAAACTCCTTTCAGCCCCATATCCAATCGCTGTCCAGATCCTGCTGCCTCCATTTTTGTAAATTGTTTTTTTTTAAATATGCCCCTTTCTTAACCAACGACAGCACAGAGCTTCTGCTCTGCTCACTGGTTGTCTCCCGCCTTGGGTATTGCAACTCCCTCCTTGCTGGCAGACCTCTAAGCAGACTATTGTCCCTTCAGTCCATCATGAATGCTACTGCCAGACTCATCCACTTTATCAACTGCTCAGTGTCCTCCACCTATCTCTGCTGATCTCTCTATTGGCCTCCGCTCAGTGTCCTCCACCGCTCTTGGCCAATCCCTCCACTGGCCTCCACTTAGTGTCCTCCACCGCTCTCTGCCAATCCCTCCACTGGCCAACACTCAGTGTCCTCCACCCCTCTCTGCCAATCTCTCCACTGACCACCACTCTGTGTCCTCAACCCCTCGATACTAATCCCTCCACTGACCTCCACTCAGTGTCCTCCACCCCTCTCTGCCAATCCCTCCACTCAGTGTCCTCCACCCCTCTCTGCCAATCTCTCCACTGACCACCACTCAGTGTCCTCCATCCCTCTATACCAATCCCTCCATTTGCCTCTGCTCAGTGTCCTCCACCCCTCTTTGCCAATCCCTCCACTGACCTCCACTCAGTGTTCTCCACCCCTCTCTGCCAATCCCTCCACTCAGTGTCCTCCACCCCTCTCTGCCAATCCCTCCACTCAGTGTCCTCCACCCCTCTCTGCCAATCTCTCCACTGACCACCACTCAGTGTCCTCCATCCCTCTATACCAATCCCTCCATTGGCCTCCGCTCAGTGTCCTCCACCCCTCTTTGCCAATCCCTCCACTGACCTCCACTCAGTGTCCTCCACCCCTCTCTGCCAATCCCTCCAGTGGCCTCTGCTCAGTGTCCTCCACCGCTCTCTGCCAATCCCTCCACTGGCTTCCTCTAACCCAACAAATAAAATTCAAAATACTAACAACTTACAAAGCCATTTACAACTCCGAGTTACATCACCAACCTCATTCCAAAATATCACCCAAACCATCCTCTCCGCTCCTCACAAGATCTCCTGCTCTCTAGCTCACTCTTTAGCTCCCTCATCCCCTCCCGCCGATACTCACCTCTAGGACTTCTCCAGAGCCTCTCCCATCTTCTGGAACTCTGTACCTCAAAATGTCTGGCTATCTCCTACTTTCCAAGTTTATGTAATCCCTGAAATCTCATCTCTTCAAAGAAGTCTATCCCACCCCCCCCCCCCCACCCCCACCTAACGACTGTACTTTTACTTTCTCCAGCAGCTCATCCCCCAGTTATTACCTTTTGTATCACTTGATCCTTCCTGTTTCTATTGTAAGCCCCTGGTGCCCAACCTATGTCCCAAGAGCCACATGTGGCCCTTTAGTGTTTGAAGTGCAGCCTTTGAGCCCCAGCAGTCAGTAGAGGGAACATTTGAGATTTGAAAAGGGTCCCTTAGAAGTAAAGTCTTGCAGTTTCAGGCAACATGGCCCTACAGTCTCCTATTGCATCATTATTATTATTATACAGGATTTATGGCGCCAACAGTTTGCGCAGCGCTGTACAATATAAGGGGGGGGGGGCGGTACAATTACAATACATTTCAGTACAGGAGGAATAGGAGGGCCCGGCTTGTGGAGCTTACAATCTACAGGAAGGGGGAGGTGATACAAAGGGTGATAACTGCGGGGGATGATCTGGTGGTGGTGGCTCAAGTACAGTTCTTAGGTGGGGGTGGGGTAGGCTTCCCTGAAGAAGTGAGTTTTCAAAGATCGCCTAAAGGCAGACAGGGTGGGGGTTGACTGGACACACTGTGGTGGGGAGTTCCAGAGGATGGGAGAGGTTCTGGAGAAGTCCTGGAGGTGAGTGTGGGAGGAGGTGATGAGGGAGCTAGAGAGGAAGATATCTTGGCAGGAGCGGAGCGGGCGATATCTGTGGATGAGGTCGGTGATGTAGCCGGGGCAGTGTTGTGGACGGCTTTGTAAGCTGTGGTTAGCAATTAGAATTTTATACATTGGGTTAGTGGAAGCCAGTGAAGGGATTGGTAGAGAGGGGTGGAGGACACTGAATGGAGGCCAGTGAAGGGATTGGCAGAGAGGAGTATAGGACAATGAATGGAGGCCAGTGAAGAGATTGGCAGAGAGGGGTGGAGGACACTGAGTGGAGGCAGGTGGAGGGATTGGCAGAGAGGAGTGGAGGACACTGAGTGGAGGCAGGTGGAGGGATTGGCAGAGAGGGGTGAAGGACACTGAGTGGAGGTCAGTGGAAGGATTGGCAGAGAGGGGTGGAGGACACCGAGTGGAGGCCAGTGGAGGGATTGGCAGAGAGGGGTGGAGGACACTGAATGGAGGGCAGTGGAGGGATTGGCAGAGGGGGGTGGAGGACACTGAGTGGAGGGCAGTTGAGGGATTGGCAGAGAGGGGTGGAGGACACTGAGTGGAGGCCAGTGGAGGGATTGGCAGAGAGCGGCAGAAGTCGCTGATCGGTTGGTGAGGTGTATGAGTCTAGCAGCAGCATTCATAATAGACTGAAGGGGCGATAGCCTGTGTTGCACGTATTGCATGACTTCAGCCTCTAACCATTCCAGTAGAATATTTTTGACCATTTCCTCTAGTAAGTCTTCAGTCTGCAACAGTTTTCTGGAGCATTACATGCAACAAACATTATATGCTGCCCTTTGGACACAGTAGGGGCCGCATTTGAGGCCCCCTATACCTTGCAAGTTAACAACCACTGCTATAGACTCTAATGAGCGGGGCCCTCTGATCCTTCTTGTATTGAATGCTATCATAACTGTACTGTGGGCATGGGGGGTATTTACTACAAGGCAAACAAGGCATTTGCTTAGGGTGGCATTTTTCAGGGGGGCAGCACCACTCCCTGGAAGAAGGAACAGAAGAAGGGGCCCATGCGGCATGGGGACCAGGTGGGATCCGAGAGAGGCTGCGGACTGTTTGAAGGTGTATGAAGAGCCTCAGAGACTCTCATTCCAGGGGATGTCTGGACCTGTGAAGGTGAGTGTCTGGACCTGTGAAGGGGGTGGGGTGTACGCTGTATGGAGGGTGGTGGTAGTGGAAGGCTTTCTCGGATGGGGGTGGAGGGGGGAGGTGGTATTGGTTGGTGTCAGGCTCTCTCCGTGGGAGGGGGGGGGCAGCCAATTTTTGTGTTGCCTGGGGCAGCACAAAATCTAAATTCACCGCTGACTGTGGGCCCTCATTTTGTAAAGTAAGACACAAACTGTCAGCTGTATATAAATCCTGAATATTAATAATCATTTTTGGTTTTGGGTTTAGATTCCCTATAAGTCCTGTTTTTGGTACAGAACAATTCCTCAAAGTGAAAACCCCCTTTGAAACCGAACGAATACATTTCTTTTTCTCCTTTGAATACGACTTCCATGGTGGTAACCCTTAAAGGAGATCAAAGAGCGGCATATTATGGATGATCTGAGGGCCTCTAATCTCCATCAACTCCATTAATATAACACAGCAAACCGAACAAGAAATCCTCCGCCATTCCCTTTGTGGTTTGACGTGCGACGACTAAATGGAAGAAGAGACCGATTTTAAGAGACGGCCGTATTAACGCGCCCTGGCCGCTCTTCACATGACTCCTCATCACAGCCATCGGCGCGAGGATTTGTCGCTTTATGGGGGAATCTGCAACCCTTTACATCTCTCCGGAGCTCCACAATGAACAATGGCAGCACACATACGCCATTAATGTCAAAGAGAAGCAGGACACATGGAAATTTCCTGCCGCAGAGCTCCATTTCCTCATCATGTGGAATTTTTCACATTCTTCTTGCAAAACAAAAGCGCGTCCTGTTGGTCTGTCATCTGCTTTTTTGGCCTTAGTTAAGGGCTTGGGAAAGAGAAGGAGGAGGCGGAGCGTGGCGCGCATGGACGTATGTATGGATTTAGTGGCCTCGCTACAGTCCATCCATCATGTGCAATGGCCTTTTGGGAGTGTTCGCTCTTTTCCTGTGTGCTTAGATCGCTTCCTTCCACTGAAAAGGCCGGCTTCATCATCAACAAATCACAAGTCAGGCTCTGTATTCTGCGATGTGAAACCCATCATGGTGAAGGTCTGTCCTAGACTGGATATTGTCTCAGATGTGGAGTTATATTCGAAGCTGAGATTCAAAGCTGAACCCCAGGAAGATACAAAGCAGTAAGTAAAAAAAAAAACAGCAGCGCTAAAGTCTTACAAATAATAACTGAATAAATTCCGAAAAGAGTTACCGTATACACTCACCGGCCACTTTATTAGGTCCACCTGTTCCATGGCTCGGTAACACAAATTGCTAATCAGCCAATCACATGGCAGCAACTCAATTAATTTAGGCATCTAGACGTGGTGAAGATGACTTGCTGAAGGTCATGCTGGGGAAAAAAGGGGGATTTAAGTGACTTTGAACGTGCCATGGTTGCTGGTGCCAAACAGGCTGGTCTGAGTATGTCAAAAACTGCTGATCTACTGGGGTTTTCATGCACAGCCATCTCTGGGGTTTACAGAGAATGGTCCGAAAAGGAGAAAATCTCCAGTGAGTGGCAGTTGTGTGGAGGAAAATGCCTTGTTGATGTCAGAGGAGAATGGGCAGACTGGTTCCAGATGATAGAAAGGCAACAGGAACTCTGATAACCACTCATTACACCCAAGGTATGCAGAATACCATCTCTGAACGCACAACACGTCCAACCTTGACGCAGATAGGCTACAGAAGCAGAACACCACACCGAGTGCCACTCCTGTCAGCTAAGACCACACCAGGGGCCTAATCCTGTCAGCTAAGACCACATCAGGGGCCACTCCTGTCAGCTAAGAACAGGAAACGAAGACTACAATTCGCACAGGATCACCAAAATTGGACAATAAAAGATTGGAAAAACATTGCCTGGTGTGATGAGTCTGGATTTCAGCTGCGACATTCAGATGGTAGGGTCAGAATTTGGTGTAAACAACATGAAAGCATGGATCCATCCTGCCTTGTATCAATGGTTCAGGCTGGTGGTGGTGTCATGGTGTGGTGGATCCATCCTGCCTTGTATCAACGGTTCAGGCTGGTGGCGGTGGTGTCATGGTGTGGGGGATCCATCCTGCCTTGTATCAATGGTTCAGGCTGGTGGTGGTGGTGTCATGGTGTGGGGGATCCATCCTGCCTTGTATCCATGGTTCAGGCTGGTGGTGGTGGCGTCATGGTGTGGGGGATCCATCTTGCCTTGTATCCATGGTTCAGGCTGGTGGTGATGGTGTCATGGTGTGGGGGATCCATCCTGCCTTGTATCAATGGTTCAGGCTGGTGGTGGTGGTGTCATGGTGTGGGGATCCATCCTGCCTTGTATCAACAGTTCAGGCTGGTGGTGGTGGTGTCATGGTGTGGGGATCCATCCTGCCTTGTATCAACAGTTCAGGCTGGTGGTGGTGGTGTCATGGTGTGGTGGATCTATCCTGACTTGTATCAGCGGTTCAGGCTGGTGGTGGTGTCATGGTGTGGGGGAGATTTTCTTGGCACTAGCAAGGTGGACCTAATAAAGTGGCATAGGAGGATGGGATGGGAAATTTTCCAAGAGCTTAGTCAATGAGTTGAAACTCTGCTGACTTCTCTCATCCAATCATGTGCAAGCAAAACATCTGTCTTTTTTTTCCTGGAAGTGATTGGATATTCTTTGAGAAGTAAAATTTCACCACATTCACTGAATTAGGAGGTAATCTGCTTGCAAAGTGAAAATGCCCCCACAAAGTGAGCCGCCTATTTGTCTTGGACCATCCCCATTGTCTCCCCGATTCAGTCTTTTTCCATTCCCATCTTTTTTCCTCTATTTTTGGATTTGTTTTGTTTTTTGTTACATTTTACTTTTTTTTTTCAGTGAGGATAATATCCTCTCTTGCCGAGTGGGCGGTCCTTATATGCCTTTAGTAATACAACCTGTAAGTGATTAAATCAGCCGCCTTCATTTAAAGGTCAGGTTGGGGTTAAGAGAGTCCCATTAGGAGGTCAGAGTCAGGTTAGCTGGTTGGCGTTGGGTTCAGGGTAACACTTCGATGGATGGAAGGACTCTTCTGGATCGGATACTTTCCTCTCGTATGTTTCTGTGTTGTGCCAGAACAGGACGCACCCATAAGGACGCACCCACCAGGACTCACCCACAAGGACGCACCCACCGGGACGCACCCACAAGGACGCACCCACCGGGACGCACCCACAAGGACGCACCCACCGGGACTCACCCACAAGGACGCACCCACCGGGACGCACCCACCGGGACGCACCCACAAGGACGCACCCACCAGGACGCACCCACCGGGACTCACCCACCGGACGCACCCACCGGGACGCACCCACAAGGACGCACCCACAAGGACGCACCCACAAGGACTCACCCACAAGGACGCACCCACAAGGACGCACCCACAAGGACTCACCCACAAGGACGCACCCACAAGCACGCACCCACAAGGACGCACCCACAAGGACGCACCCACAAGGATGCACCCACCAGGACGCACCGCACAGATTTATTCATCAGATATTCTGTACCCCGAAAGTCTATGAGCACCGAGGCTCGGGTCACATCTCCGTGTGCCGGGAACGCATACAAAATCGCATGCCCCATGAGTTGTCAGTCCGCCCCTGTGCTTACCCGACAGGCAGACAAAAGTGCTGCACGTTAGCAAACGCATGGAGGTGCCATTGATTGTTAATGGCACCCCCATGCATCTGCAATGCACGCATTTTTTAGGGTGCCACAGCGCCATGCACATCGGTGCCGCAAGATTTTGGAAAAGCGTCAGGGACTTCATAGAGCAGCCTATTGAAAGGGTGAGCCTGACATAAGGGGAACTGTGGGGGGAACTCCGCTAGGGACTCTAAAGCAAGGGTGCTCAGATGTAATTGAGACTCTGATGGATACTCGGACATAAGGAGAGACTCTGGTGTTGTCCATGATGTAGGAAGACTCTGATGGGCACTCTGGGGGTACTCTTATGAAGATCCTGACATAACAGGGGCTGTGATGGGAACCCTGATTTGAGGGGGAGGGGGGTGCTCTAATACTCTAATAGGGATTGTTATGTAGGAAGACTCTGATGGGGACTCTGATGTAAGGGTATGTCTGATGGAGACTCTAATATAAGGGGGGACTGTGGTGGACACCTTGATGTAGGGTGACTTTGTCAGGGATTCTGACGTAAGAGGGTCTCTGATGGGGATTCTGATATAAGGGGGGACTCTGGTGGGCACCTTGATGTAGGGAGACTTTGTCAGGGATTCTGATGTAAGAGGGTCTTTGATGGGGATTCTGATAGAAGGGGGGACTCTGGTGGGCACCTTGATATAGGGAGACTTTGATGGGGACTCTGACATAAGAGGGTCTCTGATATAAGGGGGACTCTGTTGGAGACCCTAACATGAAGGGAAACTTGGATAGGGACTCTGACATAAGGGGGGACTGTAATGAGAACCCTGATATGAGGGAGGGCACTGCAATCAGGACCCTGATGTGAGGGGGGACTCTGAAAAGGACCCTGCTGTAGGGAGACTTTGATGGGGACTCTGACATAAGGGGGTGTCTGATGGGTACTGTGATAAAAGGGGTCTCTGATAGGGACCCCAGTGTGAGAAAACTCTGATGTGTACCCTAACACATAGGAGTACTCTCATGGAGACTCCGACTTAAAGGGGGGCTATGATGGAAATCTTGATGGGGGGGCACTCCAATACGGACTCTGATGTAAGAGGATTCTAATAGGGCCTTTGACAGGAAGGAAGGAAGTGTCTGATGGGGACATATAAGAGGATGCCCCGATGGGGATTCTGATATAAAGGGGTCTCTGATGTGGACCCTGGTGTGGGGGGGAGGGGGACTCTGAAAGGAGACCCTGATGTTAGGAGACTTTAATGGGGTCTCTGACATAAGGGGGTCTCTGATGGGTACTGTGATAAAAGGGGGACTCTGATGGAAACCCTAATGTGAGGGAAAACTGTGATGGGGACCCTAACATCAGGTGGTACTCTCATGGAGATCCTGACATAAAGGGGGATGATGATGATGGGAACCCTGATAATGGGACGGGGGGGCACTCCAATAGGGACTCTGATGTAAGGGGACTCTAATGGGGACTTTGAAATAAGGAAGTGTCTGATGGGGACACATAAGAGGACACTCAGGCGGGAACTGTGACATAAAGAAGTCTCTGATTGGGACTCTGATATAAGGGGGGCTCTGATGGAGAACCTAATGTAAGGGGAAACCCTGATGGGGACCCTAACGTAAAGGGGTACTCTCATGAAGACCCTTACATAGAGGGGAGCTATGATAGGAACCCTGACATGGGGGGGGGGCGCTAATGTAAGGGAACTTTGCATTGGTGTTGGAGGACTCTGAAAGGGACCCTTATATATGGGGGATGACTGATATGAGTTTGACCCTGATGTAAGGGGAAACTCTAAACTCTGATGTAAGGGGAAACTCTGATAGGGATCCTGATATTAGAGGGACATTGAAGGGGACTCTGAACTCAGATGAGGACCCAGATGTTGGGGGACCCAGATATAAGGGGGGAATGTGATGGGGCCCCTGATATGAGTTGGACCCTGATGGGGCCCTTGATATGAGTTGGACCCTGATAGGGACCCTGATATGAGTTGGACCCTGATGGGGACCCTGATATGAGTTGGACCCTAATGGGGCCCCTGATATGAGTTGGACCCTGATGGGGACCCTGATATGAGTTGGACCCCGATGGGGACCCTGATATGAGTTGGACCCTGATGGGGCCCTTGATATGAGTTGGACCCTGATAGGGACCCTGATATGAGTTGGACCCTGATGGGGCCCTTGATATGAGTTGGACCCTGATGGGGCCCTTGATATGAGTTGGACCCTGATGGGGCCCCTGATATGAGTTGGAACCTGATGGGGCCCCTGATATGAGTTGGACCCTGATGGGGCCCCTGATGAGTTGGACCCTGATAGGGACCCTGATATGAGTTGGACCCTGATGGGGACCCTGATATGAGTTGGACTCTGATGGGGACCCTGATATGAGTAGGACCCTGATGGGGCCCCTGATGTAAGGTGGAATCTAGAGGGGACCCTGCTGGGCTGAAGTTGATTTGGAATTGTTTCTTTGTTTTCTCTGTTACTTTGTATCATTTCCTGCTGAACCCCAACAAACAACCATTTACATTGTATTCATTCTTTCTTTTGTCCTGCGAATATTTGTAAAATCTACAATGGGGCCCTTCCAAGGAGACGTTTGGTGACCCCAGAAACAGGAGTCCTAAAGACGGACCAATCAGTGTGCCCCATCCAGGCTCCGGTCACTCCTTTATTCCCTCTACAGACCGGAGTTTCTCCCGGAATTGTTCGTTGTTGGATCTTCCATTCGTCCTTGTCCCAGGGTGGAGCGTTCGATCCCCAGAAGCCCTGTCCTGGGATTGGCTGGTTCTCTGTAGGAGCCTCCAGCGTGTCGTTCTGCGGAGTTCATGGAACGTTAGACTCTATTTCAGGACACGCCATACACGTGACTCCGGCTATTCCTTCTGGCAGCGCGGATGAATATGTCACATGATATCACACAGACTGCTGAAAGGGATTTGTGACCCTGTGAGCGCCGTCTCCATTCCCCAACCCGGCCGAACTTCACATCGATTGGCTGGAAGGGCCTTCGTTCGGCCATTGGGATAATCGGGGGAAACGTGACCATTCCGCTCTGTATGGAGGAGAAGATATACGGGATTCTAGGAAGTACACGAATGACAAACGAACAAAAACCAACGCTCCTCCAGTAAGTCGATGTGTACAGTAAGTCGATGTGTACAGTAAGTCGATGTGTACTGTAAGTCGATGTGTACAGTAAGTCGATGTGTACTGTAAGTCGATGTGTACAGTAAGTCGATGTGTACTGTAAGTCGATGTGTACAGTAAGTCGATGTGTACTGTAAGTCGATGTGTACAGTAAGTCGATGTGTACTGTAAGTCGATGTGTACAGTAAGTCGATGTGTACTGTAAGTCGATGTGTACTGTAAGTCGATGTGTACAGTAAGTCGATGTGTACTGTAAGTCGATGTGTACAGTAAGTCGATGTGTACTGTAAGTCGATGTGTACTGTGTGTTTCCACCGACACCCCTCAACCTTTACATACAAGAAATTTTACAAAGGAGGGAAAGATGGAGGAGGAGCCGTCACCCAACACAACATGAAACCATCGTCCGACCAGAGCGAACAGCCGGAACAGCCGGAACAGTCCGACCAGAGCGAACAGCCGGAACAGAGTGAACAGACCGACCAGACAGAGCAGACCGACCAGATTCAACATGAAACCATCGTCCAACCAGACCGAACAGCCGGAACAGACCGAGCAGACTGACCAGAGTGAGCAGACTGACTAGATCGACCAAACCGACCAGACAGAACAGACCGACCAGACAGAACAGACCGAACAGACAGAACAGACCGAACAGCCCGAACAGCCCGAACAGACAGAACAGACAGAACAGACAGAACAGACAGAACAGACAGAACAGACAGAACAGACAGAACAGACAGAACAGACAGAACAGACAGAACAGACCGAACAGCCCGAACAGCCCGAACAGACAGAACAGACAGACCAGATCGAACAGACCGAACAGGCAGAACAGACAGAACAGACAGAACAGACAGAACAGACCGAACAGCCGGAACAGACAGAACAGACAGAACAGACAGAACAGACCGAACAGCCGGAACAAACTGAACAGCCGGAACAGCCAGAACAGCCGGAAAAACCGAACAGCCCGAACAGACCAAACAGACAGACCAGATCGAACAGACAGAACAGCCGGAACAGACAGAACAGCCGGAACAGACCGAACAGCCGGAACAAACCGAACAGCCGGAACAAACTGAACAGCCAGAACAGCCAGAACAGCCCGAACAGCCCGAACAGCCCGACCAGACAGAACAGCCCGAACAGCCCGAACAGCCCGACCAGACAGAACAGACCGACCAGACCGACCAGACAGAACAGACCGACCAGACAGAACAGCCCGACCAGACAGAACAGACCGACCAGACCGACCAGACAGAACAGACCGAACAGACCGACCAGACAGAACAGACCGACCAGATCGAACAGACCGACCAGATCGAACAGACCGACCAGACAGAACAGACCGACCAGATCGAACAGCCGGAACAAACTGAACAGCCAGAACAGACCGAACAGACTGAAAAGACCAACCAGACCGACCAGACGGAACAGACCGATCAAACGGAACAGACCGACCAGATGGAACAGACCGACCAGACTGAACAGACGGAACAGACCCATCAAACGGAACAGACCAGACGGAACATCATTAATTGTGCAGGAGGAAAGGGCTGGATGGTTTGCATTTCAGAGATATGTTTCTACTATTTTGCCCTCCTATCCCTCTTGTATTGATCTGTATTCTGTATTGTCTCCCGTTATATCGTAAAGTGCTGAGCAAACTGTTGGCGCCATAAATCCTGTATAATAATAATTTTGACTATCTATTACCCTGGTGGCCAATCCATAGCCCAAGGGCCACATGTGGCCCTTTGGCACTTTTTCTACTGCCCTTAGGGCCTCGGGGATCAAATCCTTCTTTCCCTCATGAACATGCAGATCAGTCATCATTTGTTAGACGCATTTCTGCTGAATTTGTTGTTGTATTCTGTCTCTCAGTGTTACACCGAACATTCCATTGTTAGACCGATCATTTCTGTGTGAGGGGCGAACATTCCATTGTTAGACCGATCATTTCTGTGTGAGGGGCGAACATTCAGCATCGGGGGGGAGCAAATACACATTTCCTTCACTGTATGCCTGATCTGTGTGTAACTACTGGCATCCAGCAATCAGGTACATAATCAAACACAGTAAGCAAAGTTACAGTAAGCCATGGCTGCCATATTGGAGCCCATTTGAAGACCGAAGTTGGGAAACACTGCTCTATGTTAAGCCCTGGATGCCATATTGGAGCCCATTTGAAGACCCGAGTTGGGGAACACTGCTCTACGTTAAGCCCTGGATGCCATATTGGAGCCCATTTGAAGACCAAAGTTGGGAAACACTGCTCTACATTAAGCCATGGCTGCTATATTGGAGCCCATTTGAAGATCAGAGTTGGGAACCACTGCTCTACATTAAGCCCTGGCTGCTATATTGGAGCCCATTTGAAGATCAGAGTTGGGAAACACTGCTCTACGTTAAGACTTGGCTGCTATATTGGAGCCCATTTGAAGACCGGAGTTAGGGAACACTGCTCTACATTACGCCCTGGATGCCATATTGGAGCCCATTTGAAGACTGAAGTTGGGAAACACTGCTCTACATTAAGCCATGGCTGCTATATTGGAGCCCATTTGAAGACCGAAGTTGGGAACCACTGCTCTACATTAACCACTGGCTGCTATATTGGGGCCCATTTGAAGATCAGAGTTGGGAAACACTGCTCTACATTAAGCCCTGGATGCCATATTGGAGCCCATTTGAAGACCAAAGTTGGGAAACACTGCTCTACGTTAAGCCTTGGCTGCTATATTGGAGCCCATTTGAAGACCAAAGTTGGGAAACACTGCTCTACATTAAGCCATGGCTGCCATATTGGAGTCCATTTGAAGACCAGAATTGGGAAACACTGCTCTATGTTAAGCCCTGGATGCCATATTGGAGCCCATTTGAAGACCGGAGTTGGGGAACACTGCTCTACATTAAGCCATGGCTGCTATATTGGAGCCCATTTGAAGACCGGAGTTGGGGAACACTGCTCTACATTAAGCCATGGCTGCTATATTGGAGCCCATTTGAAGACCGGATTTGGGGAACACTGCTCTACGTTAAGCCCTGGATGCCATATTGGAGCCCATTTGAAGACCGAAGTTGGGAACCACTGCTCTATGTTAAGCCCTGGATGCCATATTGGAGCCCATTTGAAGACCGAAGTTGGGAAACACTGCTTTACATTAAGCCCTGGATGCCATATTGGAGCCCATTTGAAGATCAGAGTTGGGAAACACTGCTCTACGTTAAGCCATGGCTGCCATATTGGAGCCCATTTGAAGACCGAAGTTGGGAAACACTGCTCTACGTTAAGCCCTGGATGCCATATTGGAGCCCATTTGAAGACCAAAGTTGGGAAACACTGCTCTACATTAAGCCATGGCTGCTATATTGGAGCCCATTTGAAGATCAGAGTTGGGAAACACTGCTCTACATTAAGCCCTGGCTGCTATATTGGAGCCCATTTGAAGATCAGAGTTGGGAAACACTGCTCTACGTTAAGACTTGGCTGCTATATTGGAGCCCATTTGAAGACCGGAGTTAGGGAACACTGCTCTACATTACGCCCTGGATGCCATATTGGAGCCCATTTGAAGACTGAAGTTGGGAAACACTGCTCTACATTAAGCCATGGCTGCTATATTGGAGCCCATTTGAAGACCGAAGTTGGGAACCACTGCTCTACATTAACCACTGGCTGCTATATTGGGGCCCATTTGAAGATCAGAGTTGGGAAACACTGCTCTACATTAAGCCCTGGATGCCATATTGGAGCCCATTTGAAGACCAAAGTTGGGAAACACTGCTCTACGTTAAGCCTTGGCTGCTATATTGGAGCCCATTTGAAGACCAAAGTTGGGAAACACTGCTCTACATTAAGCCATGGCTGCCATATTGGAGTCCATTTGAAGACCAGAATTGGGAAACACTGCTCTATGTTAAGCCCTGGCAGCCATATTGGAGCCCATTTGAAGACCGGAGTTGGGGAACACTGCTCTACATTAAGCCATGGCTGCTATATTGGAGCCCATTTGAAGACCGGAGTTGGGGAACACTGCTCTACATTAAGCCCTGGATGATTAATGGCTTAATAAAAATCAGTGGTTCCCAACCTCAGTCTTCAAGCACCCTCAACAGTTCATGCTTCCAGGGTTTCCTTCACCTTGCACAGGGGCTTTAAGTCAATGTCAGAACACAAGTTCAATGACAATATTTCATGAATATTCCAGCGTTGATGTGAATTTCCCTCGTAGTCCTTTTCCTGCTGGGTTGAAGCTGCCACAAAAAGCTTCCCTGGCGCTACACACCCGAGGAAACCGTAAGTGACCCCAGGAGGTACAAACAAAAGCCTACACAAGTACCGGGCTGTTTTTTGGTGTCGCTTTATTTTTTTAAATCCCATTTTCTTCATGAATTATCGGGGACGTGGCGAAGCTTCGCCCACAATTGAGGCCAAGTCAATGCAGGAACCCAGTCCATTGTGAAGGCCGATGAGTACGCCTGTGCTTTATCTCAGCTGTATTTGCACATAAATATCTTTTTATCGCGGCGATGACACAATTTAAAATCAAATTCTGCCTCTTTTTAAACTCCAAAATGTTGTCTATTATGGACGGAGCGCGGCGATGTGCGAGGAACAGGTGCGGCATAGGAAACATAACATATGGTTATCAAGGAGGCACGCTCCTCTGAGACTCCGCTCTATATTTATGAGATGGAAGGAAAAAGCCCAAAAAAAAAGTGCGCCGTTCTCTTTTGTACTTTTTACAATTGTTGTCTTCAGGTCTGGCGGGATTATTCAATAAGGCGATGGCGAGAGCAAAAATCAGAAAGAGCCAGGAGCGAGAACCTACGGCGACACGTTGGACGCCATAGACGGGGCTTCCGTCAGCTGCAGGCAGATTCCTTACTATTGATTTCGGCATTTAACACACAATCTCCTAAATCAGGGGGGGGCAACTGTGGCCCTCCAGCTGTTGTAGAACTACAAGTCCCAGGAGGCATTGCAAAACTGACAGTTACAAGCAGGGGTGTGTTTACCACAAGGCAAACAAGGCATTTGCCTAGGGCGGCATTTTTCAGGGGGGGGGGGGGGCACCACTCCCCGGAAGAAGGGACCCATGCGGCATGGGGACAAGGTGGGATCCGAGAGAGGCTGTAGGTTCTTTGAAGGTGTATGAAGAGCCTCAGAGACTCTCATTCCAGGGGATGTCTGGACCTGTGAAGGTGAGTGTCTGGACCTGTGAAGGTGAATGTCTGGACCTGTGAAGGTGAATGTCTGGACCTGTGAAGGTGAGTGTCTGGACCAGGGGCCGCTGAATGGAGGGTGGTGGTAGTGGAAGGCTTTCTCGGATGGGGGTGGAGGGGGCAGGTGGTGTTGGTGTCAGGCTGTCTCCGCGGGAGGGGCGGCGGACGATTTTTGTGTTGCCTAGGGCAGCACAAAACCTAAATACACCATTGGTTACAAGCATGACTCCCAAAGGCAGAGGCATGATGGGACTTGTAGTTCAGGCATGATGGGACTTGTAATTCAGGCATGATGGGACTTGTAGTTCACCAACAGCTGGAGGGCCACAGTTGCCCACCCCTGTCCTAAATGCCTTATTCATTTACACGGATGGGCGAGGGGTGGTAAAACTAGACAGTTTAAACAGGGTTTTACCAACCCCCAACTGCCGAGCCATAGGTTAAAGTGGTTGTAAACCCTTCCATATACCCAGTGAAGTGACACAGAAATGAAACAAATCCTCCTACATAAGTTGTACCTGCTTATCTACAGCCGTCTAAAACATACAGATCAAAGGATTCTGCTCAGCTCCAGAAAGCAGGGGGTGGGGATCTGATGATACACACTGCACAGCATAGAGCAGGGAGCTGAGTGTAATCTGAGACCTGAGTGTAGGGATAGGACAACCCCCCCCCCACTACACAGTCACACAGGGAAACATGCACAGCTGTGGCTGTCAATCACAGGCTATGTGCTGAAAGCCCCCTCCCCGTTCCCTCTTGATTACCTGGAGTCTGTACAATCTGTCAGAAGCCAGTGAAGTGACTGGCCTCGGGTGATACACAGAAATGAAACAAATCCTCCTACATAAGTTGTACCTGCTTATCTACAGCCTTCTAAAACATACAGATCAAAGGATTCTTCTGAGCTCCAGAAGGCAGGGGGTGGGGATCTGATGATACACACTGCACAGCATAGAGCAGGGAGCTGAGTGTAATCTGAGACCTGAGTGTGGGGATAGGACACCCCCCTGCTACACAGTCCCACAGGGAAACATGCACAGCTGCGGCTGCCAAATCATAGACTGTGTGCTGAAAGCCCCCTCCCGTTCCCTCTTGATTACCTGGAGTCTGTACCAGGGGCGGACTGACAACTCACGGGGCCCCCGGCAATTGTGAATCATGGGGCCCCTGTGTCCTTGCCCACACTCAAAACACACCCAAAAAAAGCCTATAAAAAGGTACCAGGGGCATTTTATGGGGCCCCCTTCTGACCCCGGGCCCTCGGGCAGTGCCCTAGTGGATCGAATGGTCAGTCCGCCCCTGGTCTGTACAATCTGTCAGAAGCAACTCATGCAGATAGTAGAGGACAGAGAGAGGAGACAGAAATCACACTCAGTGCTTTGGATGGAGGCAATATACACTATAGAAGGATATGCTTTGTTCATTTTACATGTCAGGGGTATGACCTGCGGTCATGTTAGTTGACATCACCATGGTTATGACGCAGTGAAAATTATATAACCTGCCGCTTTTGGCGGAGAGAGGAGCAGAAGAGTACCTTGCCATCCTAGACTATGGGCCCGTGTGTTTCTATTGATGCACACAGTGTAGGAAGACACAACTCTAGTTCCTACATGCAAAGGTGGCTCCATAGGATGCTGCAAGAGAATGGAGCCACCCTGGAACAGGAAACCTGAGGTCATGACTCCAGCTGGAACACAGTGTAGCCACTGGTTACTCCTGAAACGCGTTGGTATTTGCACCTCACATGGATTGGTCTGTTCTTTGGATGGATTAATAAACGGTTCTGAGGCTTTCAACATGATGAACGGTTCCCCTTTCTTCTTCAGAGTTATTATAGAAAATAGACATGTGCGGTTCGTTTCGGTCCAAATAGAAATTCGGACAAACGTTTCACTATTCTCAGATTCGGATATTTCTGAATTTACAAATTATAATAATAGTAACAAATTTAAATGAATCCGAAATAACAAAACTAAATTTTGTCCAAAATTTGAATCAAATGCGAAAATGAAATCGAATTCAAAAACAAATTTTAAATATAAACATAAACGTTATATTTGTTTTCCAAAAATTTGAATTTTGAAAAGAATACAATACAGTAAAATAAAAAAGACTAGAATATAAAAGAATGGAGTAGAAAAAAAAATAGAAAATAAAAATAAAATAAAGGAATAGAAAAAAAAAAATAGAAAGAATATAGCTGTCTAGCCCCGAAATTCAAATTTCAAAAAGAATAGAATAGAGTAAAAAAGAACAGAATAGAAAATAAAGGAATAGAATAGAAAATAAAGGAATAAAATAGAAACTGATAGAAAGGAATAGAATATAAAAGAAAAGAATAGAATGCAATAGAACTTCAATTGTAAATAAATACAAATTTTGAATGAAATAGAACCAGCTGTTCTTCACAATTAATTTGGATCGATTCAATATTTTTATGTATTAAGTACTTATTAGGGTTGGACATGATGTTCGTATGTTCGGCGAACGCACAAACCGTAAGGGCGTTCGGCGGTCTTTTCGCCTGCCGCGCCCCACAATGCACTGCACCCTGACAGTGCATTGTGATTGGCAAAAAAAAATGCACCTGGCCACAGGTCAGGTGCAATGCTTTGGCCAATCACAATGACGGCGCAAGGGGCAAGGTGACCCCACCCCCTTGTGACATCACAGTATTTAAGAAATGTCATCCGGTACAGCTGTCAGACGGTAGGAGACGGCGTAGAGAGCGGAGTGGGTTTTTTTTCGGGTTGGCGGTGGCGGCGGACATCGTGATTGACGTTAGATCTACTTCAGGGGACATTTTTTTAATTTTAATAAAGGACTTGTCACAGACGGTCTCCTGTCATTTTTTACACTACACTTTTTTTTTTCCACATGGGGGGGCAGGATCTGGGGATTCTGTTAAGCCCCCCCCCCCGCCTGCAGACCTCTACAACCACCGTCCACTGTTGTGAGGAAAAGACTCTTGTTCCCATCAACATGGGGACAAGGTGCTTTGGGGGGAGCCCCCCTGCCCCAAAGCACCCCCACCCATTTTCAGGGCATGTGGCCTAGTATGGTTCAGGAAGTGGGGCGCTCACTCATCACCCCCCCCTTTCCTGACCTGCCAGGTTGCATGCTTGGATACGGGTCTGGTATGGATTTTGAGGGGGACCCCCATACCATTTAAAAAGAAAATTGGCGTAGGGGTTCCCCTCAAAATCCATACCAGAACCGAAGAGCTTGGTATGGATGGGGTGAGATCAGGGGTGTGTTTAGGTTTTGTGCTGCCCTAGGCCAGTGTTTCCCAACCTTTTTTCAGTCAAGGCACCCTTTAAAAATGATGGACGGTCCCGAGGCACCTTTAAAAATGATGGACGGTCCCGACGCACCTTTAAAAATGATGGACGGTCCCGAGGCACCTTTAAAAATGATGGACGGTCCCGACGCACCTTTAAAAATGATGGACAGTCCCGAGGCACCCTTTAAAAATGATGGACAGTCTTGAGGCACCCTTTAAAATGATGGACAGTCCCGAGGCACCCTTTAAAATGATGGACGGTCTTGAGGCACCCTTTAAAATGATGGACAGTCCCGAGGCACCCTTTAAAATGATGGACAGTCCCGAGGCACCCTTTAAAATGATGGACAGTCCCGAGGCACCCTTTAAAATGATGGACAGTCTTGAGGCACCCTTTAAAATGATGGACAGTCTTGAGGCACCCTTTAAAATGATGGACAGTCTTGAGGCACCCTTTAAAATGGTGGACAGTCCCGAGGCACCCCTTAAAATGATGGACAGTCCCGAGGCACCCTTTAAAATGATGGACGGTCCCGAGGCACCCTTTAAAATGATGGACGGTCCCGAGGCACCCTTTAAAATGATGGACGGTCCCGAGGCACCCTTTAAAATGGTGGACAGTCCCGAGGCACACCTTAAAATGATGGACAGTCTTGAGGCACCCTTTAAAATGATGGACGGTCCCGAGGCACCCTTTAAAATGATGGACAGTCTTGAGGCACCCTTTAAAATGATGGACAGTCTTGAGGCACCCTTTAAAATGATGGACAGTCTTGAGGCACCCTTTAAAATGATGGACGGTCCCGAGGCACCCTTTAAAATGATGGACAGTCTTGAGGCACCCTTTAAAATGATGGACGGTCCCGAGGCACCCTTTAAAATGATGGACAGTCTTGAGGCACCCTTTAAAATGATGGACGGTCCTGAGGCACCCTTTAAAATGATGGACAGTCTTGAGGCACCCTTTAAAATGATGGACGGTCCCGAGGCACCCTTTAAAATGATGGACAGTCTTGAGGCACCCTTTAAAATGATGGACGGTCCCGAGGCACCCTTTAAAATGATGGACAGTCTTGAGGCACCCTTTAAAATGATGGACGGTCCCGAGGCACCCTTTAAAATGATGGACAGTCTTGAGGCACCCTTTAAAATGGTGGACAGTCCCGAGGCACACCTTAAAATGATGGACGGTCCCGAGGCACCCTTTAAAATGATGGACGGTCCCGAGGCACCCTTTAAAATGATGGACGGTCCCGAGGCACCCTTTAAAATGATGGACGGTCCCGAGGCACCCTTTAAAATGATGGACGGTCCCGAGGCACCCTTTATAATGATGGACGGTCCCGAGGCACCCTTTAAAATGATGGACGGTCCTGAGGCACCCTTTAAAATGATGGACGGTCCTGAGGCACCCTTTAAAATGATGGACAGTCCCGAGGCACCCTTTAAAATGATGGACGGTCCCGAGGCACCCTTTAAAATGATGGACGGTCCTGAGGCACCCTTTATAATGATGGACGGTCCTGAGGCACCCCATTCTAAAATATGAGAAACTCTTCTAATAGTTTTTATAACACAGCAACACCCACACTTGTAGGACACCCAACATTGGAGGTGATTTATTAACTAAAAGGCCTGTCCACCCACTGGTTTGTATACAAGTTTTGGGCAATTTTTAGACATTTTGCCAAGGCATCCCTGAAGAGACCTCAAGGCACCCTAGGGTGCCTGGGCACCCTGGTTGAGAAAGGCTGCCTTAGGCAACACAAAAATTGTCTGTCCCCATGGACACCGACCAACACAACCCTCCCTTCCCCCTCCTGCGTAGAGGGACATTGACCAACAACACCCCTGCCCCCCACCCGGGAGAGTCTTCCACTACCCCTCCTTCCCAAGCGACAGAGAGACACTTATCTTCACCGCTCCGGAATCAAGCAGCCCGCAGCCTCTCTCGGATCCCACCTGGTTCCCATCATGCACGTGTCCCTTCTTTCATTCCTTCTTCTGGGGGGAGGTGCTACCCCCCTGAAAAATGTCGCCCTAGGCAAGTGCCTTGTTTGCCTGGTAAATACACCCCTGTTTATGTTTTCAATTCAATTCTTTTTACAATCAGCTGTCAGTGCGGAGCTTTGCTGACAGCGGAAACATTGAAGAATGTGTTTTGTAGCTGAACGGTGTCATACGCAGACGCGGTAAGATTCCGCTTTGTGAATTGTCCCCTCTGTTGGAAGCAGAGGCGTAGCTAGGATATTTTGCGCCCGGGGATGAACGGCCACCTCATGACACCCCCCCCCCCCGCTTTATATGGTCCCTTTAGACACCTCCCCTATCCCGATCACATTGCCCCTCTCCCCTTCTTCATCCATGGCACTACTCACCCGGCTTGGCCTCTCCCCTCGTCCCCCCCGGCACATGCCCGGCTCACTGCCCTCCTCTCCGCTCCTCCCCCAGCTGGCTCCTCTCTCCTCTCATAACTCACTGTGGATGGCAGACTTATCGGATGACACGACAGTGATCTTGTGACCTCATTTTGGCACCCCTGTACCTTGGCGCCCAGGTACATATGTACCCCCCTGCCCCCCTAGCTACGATCTGGTTTGAAGTTCGCGGTCAAACTTTCGTTAGGTTTGAATCTTCGACCATGAACCGAACATGGGGATGTTCAGCCCATCACTGGTACCTACTGTATATGGCGCCATCAATTTACGCAGCGCTTTACATATATATTGTACATTCACATCAGTCCCCGCCCCGTTCTGCACATGTCTAATAGAATGCGCTTCTCCCTAGGTTCACATCTGTGCGGGTGGTGCCGCAGCTCCGCACAAAAATCCGTGCAGCCGCCCCACCCGCACAAAGAAATGCTGACCTGCGGGCGAGTGCCATTAATTCTAATGGCACGCCGCCTGCGCTGGAAAACGCAACCGTACTGGGAACCGAGGTTCCTGTGTTGGCTGCGTTCCCTCCATGTCTTGGGGTACGGGAGTCCATTCAAATGAATGGGCTCTTGTGCCCGTGCACAACACGGCCCGCATGGCCGCATAGATGTGAACCGGGGGTCTATGACAGATCAGAAGGGATGAAATAAGAGAAGTCCATTGTAGAGTTTACACTTCAGACTCTTTTTATATGACTCTTCTTTTACGGCGATATCTACAATGACTGCAGTGATAAAACGCACATAGAAGGTTCTCCGTCTAAATCATTAAACGCACTTCAAACACCATAAAAGAGCCAGTGGCCCAATAAACTGCAACCGGTTCAGCGTTCTTGTAATTCATGTTCGCCATACCAGTGCAAGCTTCGCCCAAGGGAACGAAAATCCCAACCCAGAGGATATATAGTATAAAATGTTGGCTTTCTCACAGGCCTTTCAGACTCACCAGCACACATCACCCAACTATAAACGCTCATTTGTAGGCTCTCGAAGTTTTCTGCTTGGCACATACCCTGGGTGGCCCATTCTACCAGTGAGCTGTTATAAATCAGCCATAGCGCCTTGCTTAAGAGTCTCATAAATCCTTTAACATTCTTTTATTTCTTTTCTTTCTTCTTCTAATCCCTATTTCAATTTAGACGTGCCTTCTGTGAATTACCCAACACGCACGTGGGGAAATTTATCACAGAAAACCGGCTGCGAAATAATCGGAGATGAAGAGATCACGATTCTTGTACTTCGTGTATCAAGAAATTCAATCTCTGAAAGATTACGTTTTGTGGTGAAAAGTACCCGCGTCTGTATGTAGACACAATATATGTCATCACAATAACTTCAAAAGGATCAAGTCTTGGAGATGGGAGCCTTTAAGTGGCTGTTGGCTTTGCCGTGTACCTGCATTCAGCATGGATATTGGAAGGCTTGGCGAGAGCATGTTTGAGACGAACGAAGAGTCCAAGTCTCATATCCATGTATTGTCTACGGCTAAAGGACGGCGTATGTAGCATGAAGAAGGCAACAGAACACCAGCACTAAATAAGAAATGGCTTGTGTTCTTACCCTTTTAGACTTTCCAGTTCCCCATGACCCTGCCTTCTCTCTCGGGAAGATGAATAAGTGCTTGGTGCTCATCCCTATAATCAATACATCTCTGCCCTCCAATGTTGGTCAGACACCTGGACCTTGGCATAAGGGTTTGCCAGAGTAAAAAATATTAAACTGATGGAGAACCACATGTCCACCATTAGGTGAACACTAAGCAAGAAATGGCATGTTTTCTTCAGACATTAACAGACTTTCCAGTTCCCCATGACCCAGCCTTCTCTCTCGGGAAGATGAATAAGTGCTTGGTGCTCATCCCTTTAATCAATACAGCCCAAGGATGCATCTCTGCCCTCCAACGTTGGTCAGACACCTGGACCTCGGCACAATGGTTGCCAGATTACAAGATATTAAACTGATGGAGAACCACATGTCCACCATTAAGTGAACACTAAGCAAGAAATGGCATGTTTTCTTCAGACATTAACAGACTTCCCAGTTCCCCATGACCCTGCCTTCTCTCTCGGGAAGATGAATAAGTGCTTGGTGCTCATCCCTTTAATCAATACATCTCTGCCCTCCAATGTTGGTCAGACACCTGGACCTTGGCATAATGGTTTGCCAGAGTGAAAAATATTAAACTGATGGAGAACCACATGTCCACCATTAGGTGAACACTAAGCAAGAAATGGCATGTTTTCTTCAGACATTAACAGACTTTCCAGTTCCCCATGACCCAGCCTTCTCTCTCGGGAAGATGAATAAGTGCTTGGTGCTCATCCCTTTAATCAATACAGCCCAAGGATGCATCTCTGCCCTCCAATGTTGGTCAGACACCTGGACCTCGGCATAAGGTTTTGCCAGAGTAAAAATTTTAAACTGATGGAGAACCACATGTGCACCATTAAGTGAACACTAAGCAAGAAATGGCATGTTTTCTTCAGACATTAACAGACTTCCCAGTTCCCCATGACCCAGCCTTCTTACTGCTCCATCATAACACAATCATAACACAATACTCTGAAAGACACATAAGTGTTTGGCACTCAACACAGCCAGGGTATGCATCCCTGCCCTCTGGCATTGGCCATACCCCTAGACCTTGGCACAATGATTTTTCCAGAGTAGAAGATAGCAAAAAAATGGAGGACCTTGTGTCCCCCGTTAAGTGAACAGAGGAATCACAGACTTCCCAGTTCCCCGTGACCCTGCCTTCTTCCTCAGGAGGACGAATAAGTGCTTCGTGCTCACCCATTTAATCAACACAGCCCAAAGATGCATCCCTGCCCACCAACGTTGGTCAGACACCTGGACCTCTGCACAATGGTTTGCCAGATTACAAGATATTAAACTGATGGAGAACCACATGTCCACCATTAAGTGAACACTAAGCAAGAAATGGGATGTTTTCTTCAGACATTAACAGACTTCCCAGTTCCCCATGACTCAGCCTTCTCTCTCGGGAAGATAAATAAGTGCTTGGTGCTCATCCCTTTAATCAATACAGCCCAAGGATGCATCTCTGCCCTCCAATGTTGGTCAGACACCTGGACCTTGGCATAATGGTTTGCCAGAGTGAAAAATATTAAACTGATGGAGAACCACATGTCCACCATTAAGTGAACACTAAGCAAGAAATGGCATGTTTTCTTCAGAAATTAACAGACTTCCCAGTTCCCCATGACCCAGCCTTTTTCTTTTTCCATCATAACACAATTATAACACAATCCCACAATCCTCCGAAAGATATATAAGTGTTTGGTACTCAACACAGCCAGGGTATGTATCCCTGCCCTCTGGCATTGCCCATACCCCTAGACCTTGGCACAATGATTTTCCAGAGTAGAAGATAGAAAACAAATGGAGGACCTCATGTCCATCATTAAGTGAACAGAGGAATCACAGACTTCCCAGTTTCCCATGACACTGCCTTCTTCCTCAGGAGGATGAATAAGTTCTTGATGCTCATCCATTTAATCAACACAGCCCAAGGATGCATCCCTGCCCTCCAACGTTGGTCAGACACCTGGACCTTGGCACAATGGTTTGTCAGATTACAAGATATTAAACTGATGGAGAACCACATGTCCACTATTAAGTGAACAGAGGAGTCACAGACTTCCCAGTTTCCCGTGACCTTGCCTTCTTCCTCAGGAGGACGAATAAGTGCTTGGTGCTCACCCATTTAATCAACACAGCCCAAGGATGCATCCCTGCCCTCCAACGTTGGTCAGACACCTGGACCTTGGCACAATGGTTTGCCAGATTACAAGATACTAAACTGATGGAGAACCACATGTCCACCATCAAGTGAACAGTGGAGTCACTAAGCAAGAAATGGCATGTGTTGTTCAGAAATTAACAGACTTCCCAGTTCCCCATGACCCAGCCTTCTTCCTTATTCATCATAACGCAATCCCCAGAAAGACATATACGCCTTTGGTACTCAACACAGCCCAGGTATGCATCCCTGCCCTCTGGCGTTGGCCATACTCCTAAACCTTGGCACAATGGCTTGCCAGAGTAGATGAAAGCAAGAAAATGGAGGACCTCACATCCACCATTAAGTGAACAGAGGAATAACAGGCTTCTCAGTTCCCCATGATCCAGCCTTCCTCCTTCTCCATCATTACACATTACACAATATAAGCGTTTGGTACTCAACACAGCCCAGGTATGCAACCCTGCCCTCAGGTGTTGGCCAGTTGGCCTGGATTTTAGTACAAATGTTTGCCAAAGTAGAAGATAGCAAACAAATGGAGGACCTCACTTCAACCATTAAGTGAACAGAGGAATCACAGACTTCCCATCTCCCCATGACCCAGCCTTTTTTCCTTCTTCATCATAATATGATCCCTAGGAAGGAAGACGTATAAGCACTTGCTGCTCACCTATCTAATCAACACAACCTGGACATGCATCCTTGCCCTCTGGCATTGACTGAACACCAGACCTTGGCACAATGGCTTGCCAGAATATAAGATATTGCACTAATGGAGGACCACCCTTTCACCATTATGTGAACAGAGGAATCACTAGGTATGAAATGGCATTCGTTCTTCAAAAAGTTACAGACCTCTCAGTTCCCCATGACCCGACCTGTTTCCTTCTCCATCATAACATGATCCCCAGGAAGACATAGAGCACTTGCTGCTCATCCGTTCCATCAATGCAGCCTGGGCATGCATTCCTGCCCTCTAGCATTGGCCAGCAAACCCCTGAACTTGGCACAATGGTTTTTCCAGTATAAAATATCTAATAGAGGACTTCACACCCACCATTAAGTGAACAGAGAAATCATTAAATGCAGAAATTCACAGACTTCCATATTTTCCCATGACCTGGCCTTTTTCCTTCTCCCTCATAACATGATCCCCAGGAAGATGTCAAAGCAAGCACTTGGTGCACAGATATTAAACCAGTGGAGGACCACATGTCCACCACTAATGGAAGAGAGGAAGCCTACTGCCAGTGAATTTAAATTCTTGGAGGAATACACCTTTTACATGGTAGCAACCTGAGACTCTCGCTAGCCACCTGGCCATCCCTATATCTTGAGGTTTGGACTCACACCTTAAAGGAGTGTTATTGCTGTTCTGGTTTACCACAGATTACTTTTACAGAATCCTTTTTATTGTCATTTGTGGATGTCTGTTGAAAGACTATGTTGTATCAAAAAGGAATACCTACCTGCCTGGAAATGAAGACGTATATTAAACTGAATGGTTCAGTACACACTAGCACTTGGCAAGGTGCTTTATTTTGTGTTTCAACAAAATGAATGAGGGCTGTAGCATACATAGACATTAAATGTTGGGCGCGCGAGGCGGATTCTTGATTCTCTATCCCATCCGTGCCCTCATTGTTGGGCAACTGGGACAGCAGTACCTATGTGCTCATTGGATGGTGGCATGGCCCACCCAAGGCATCTTCGTGGTTAGGTAACAGGTCAGCTCCATCTGCCTAGCCATCTGTAGGCAGGTGCAGTCATTATTCTGCACTGCGGATGGTGCTCGACTGTAGTGCCAATGCAGATGGATACCTGGAGGAACTCAGTTCTTCAACAGTTTCCTCGGTCACAGGGTGTAGTTATCCCATTGGATGGTGGAACCCCATGTGATTTTGGTGGTCATCTTGGGTCAGCCAGAGTCTATTTAGACCCTGGCTCCTGGGCTTGGTGTGCTTTTGTTGAGTAGACAGGCTAGGGACAGGAACCCCGTCTGTCAGGGAAAAGCTATAGGTAAAGGTTCCAGTGGAGAGAGCAGGACCTACATCTGTCTTTTCAGGAAGCCTCCCCTTTTGGTCCGACCAGCAAAGCCACACTCTGCTACTCCTGACAGATGCTGTTGGCATCTCGGAGTCTTCTGTCCACTGATTGTCTGCTGCTGCTCAGTTGTAAGTGGACCCAGATGGGTAGCATCCCACTAGGACTGTTCATACTGCTGACTTGGCTTACAATGCAATGTTCTTTGTGAACTGAGACTGTGTTTTCTGCCTGCCACACCACATTGCACTTACTTCAACACATCCACAGCACTGTTTGGTCTATGAACCCTACCTTTAATTCCTGCTCCCTGATTGACTGTGTGCTTCCTGGTGCTTTAAGCATTAAGCATCAGAATCCCAGGGCTCTGGACTTGTGATAATGTCATCTTCTTAGCTCCCTTCTTGTTGTGCCCTGTTGTGTGTTACCTGTTGCTGGAAGTTCTCATTGCGAAACTCTGCCTTGTACCCAGATTTCTTTGGATTGCCACCTGAACTTGACCTCAGATTGTTTCCTGCCCCAAGCCCAGAACTGCCTATTGGATTACACGCAACTGCTTTCGGACTACACTAGCTTTCTGCCTGCCCTAACGCTGGACTGTCCCAGAATTCCTCTACCAACCACTGTCCACTGTCTGACCAGCCTTGGTGCTACAGGTACCCTTCCTTGTCTCACTCAGTCCCGATGCCGTCTGGCCAAGAAATATAGATTGTGTTTTAAGACTGGGGGGCAACCAAGTGCTGCTAGTCCTGCTTGCCTTACAGGAACAAGAGCTGCTAAAGGCAGAAGAAACATCAGCTAGCTATAATTCCTGGCCTAGGTGCTACAGGTACCTCTCCTTGTCTCTCCCAGTCCCGGTGCATCTGACCAAGAACTATACCATTGCGTTTAAAGACCTGGGGGCATCAAAGTACTTCTTGGTTTGCTTGCCTCATATGAATGAAGGCTGATAAAGGCAGAAGAAACATCAACTAGCTATAGTTTCTGACCCAGATGCCACAGGTCTTGCTCAGTCTCAGAGCCATCTGGCCAAGAAATACAGTCCTGCTTGCTTCATAGGAACAAGGGCTGTGAAAGGCAGAAGAAACCTCAACCAACTATAGTTTCCAACCTTGCCAGCCTTGGTATTGGACTGTGCGTTACATTGAAGCTACTACTTACTGATTGGAGGCTGAAACTGGGACCTTCATGAGCACTAGGCATGCAATATAGGTGCCTTCAATCTGTATAAGTACTAGGTACACAATGGACACCCCTTATCAGCGCCCCGACACAAAGACGCAAGACTATAATCCATAACGCTGCAAAATTAACTACTGCCCCATAGCACGCTTTTCCACAGTATCTCCTCAGCCAACTATAGTTTCCAACCTTGGCATTGGACTGTGCATTACACTGAAGCTACTACTCACTGATTGGAGGCTGAAACTGGGACCTTCATGACCACTAGGCATGCTAGGCACTTACTGCTTTTGCATAGGACTGTTTACGCACCAATATAGGTGCCTTCATTCTGTATAAGTACTAGGTACACAATGAACCCCCCTTATCAGCGCCCCTGACACAAAGACCCAAGACTATAATCCATAAAGCTGCAAAATTTAACTACTGCCCCATAGCACGCTTTTCCACAGTATCACTCGTAAAATCCACCCTTGGCCTGGACATTCCTTCTTAGCCACAAAATGTCAGAATTAGGAATCACCTTGTTATTGCCACTTGCCCAGAGCATGTCTGAGAGCATTTCAATGCAGTTTCTGGCTGAATAGAATGAAAGGAGAGCCAAACAGTACAGTAAGCACGACATCCTGCTGGGACCCTCATAAAAACCTAAGGACAACAAATAAAGGTGAAACTAGGCAATTAGTATAATATAGCAGGAGGGGGGGGGAGCAGCAACCTTTCAAGTCCAGCTCTGGATACGCCCTTGTGGGAAGCACTTGCCTTTAATGGAAACTTCAAACAATGGTGGCCTATTGAAAGATCTGACCCAGCCCTGGGAATGTTTAACATCTGAAACACAGACCCCAGGCTGGTCTATGGTGGGTTCTGTAGGCCAGAGCGGCCTGGTTTTTGTCTCCATCAGGAGGAAGAGGGGGTGGAACTCGCAGAATGTGTTTAATATCACGCCATGAGGCCTGGAAAAGTATAACAGGCTCATTGGACATGAAGGCTATGGTCTAATCGATGTAGTAATGCAAATTTCTAATTAGCATGAGATGTTACTTGTGAAAAAAAAAGTTGTCATTGTAGTTTTCACCTATTTCTCACTTATACTTTGCTAAATCGTTAAAGCCCATCTCTGGGGAAAGGAAAACAGCCTTGTAATGGGGCTTCCCCTACACTGTATGGGTTAAAGGCTCGTTTAGGTCCAGGGTACCAGAAAAAGCAGCTTTACCCACCTGAACCCTAGCTCCCTGGTAGCCAGGGATCTCCTCTACTTCCCTGCGTTATGGCTGTGGACTCCACCTCCACGTCTTCCCATCCATAGCACATTGACCTGCATTGTATTTGATGACATTGGAGGACCTCCGACCAATAGAGCATAGGGGAGCAGAGGTTGTGGGGACCAGACTAGCAGTGGGGAGGGAGCCTGTCAGTTGTTGGGGAAGCAAAAGTACTTTTACATTACCCTGGACCATAAACAAGCATTTAACCCTTGCAGTGAAAGGACAGCCCTGTGACAAGGGAGGATTTTTTCCTATTCCCAGGCTTTAACTATGTAGCAAAATAATAGGAGAAAAATACAATGACAACTTTTTTTTTCACCTGTAAGAATTTAAAGTTTAACTGCCACGAGCATCAACGCAGCGGGGGGTTAACGTTCACCGCCATGTCCACAAATGAAGGGGGTTGGGGGGTGAACTTTAACTACCATGACCACCAATGCAGGGAAGTGGGAGTGAACTTTCACTGCCATAACCACCAGTGCCGAGAGGTGAGGGTGAACTTTTACTGCCATGACCACCAATGCCAAGAGGTGGGGGTGAACTTTCACTGCCATGTCCACCAATGCAGGGGGGATGGGGGTGAACTTTAACTACCACTATTGCTGGGAGGTGGGAGTGAACTTTCACTACCAGGACCACCAATGTTGGGAGGTGGGGGTGAGCTTTCATTGCCATGACCATCAATGCCAGGAGTTGGGGTTGGACTTTCAGTGCCGTGACCACTAATGCCAGGGGGTGGGGGGTTAACTTTGAATGCCATGACCACCAATGAAGGGGGATGGGGGGGTGAACTTTAACTACCACTACTGTCGGGAGGTGGGGGTGAGCTTCCAATGCCATGACCATCAATGCTGGGAGGTGGGAGTGAACTTTCACTGCCATGACCATCAATGCAGGGGGGTGAGGGTGAAATTTCACTGCCATGACCACCAGTGCCGGGAGGCGGAAGTGAACTTTCACTGCCATGACCACCGATGTCAAGAGGTGGAGGTGAGCTTCCACTGCCATGGCCACCAATGCAGGGGAGATGGGGGTTAACTTTCGCTGCCATGACCACCAATGCAGGGAGGTGGGAGTGAACTTTCACTGCCATGACTACCAATGCCGGGAGCTGGGAGTGGACTTTCACTGCCACGACCACCAATGAAGGGGGATGGGGGGTGAACTTTAACTATCACTAATGTCGGGAGGTGGGGGTGAACTTTCACTGCCATGACCACCAATGCCGGGAGGTGGGAGTGAACTTTCACTGCCATGACCACCAATGCCGGGAGGTGGAAGTGAACTTTCACTGCCATGACCACCGATGTCAAGAGGTGGGGGTGAGCTTCCACTGCCATGACCACCAATGCCGGAAGATGGAGGTGAACTTTCTCTGCCATGACCACCAATACCGGGAAGTGGGAGTGAACTTTCACTGCCATGACCACCAATGCTGGAAGGTGGGGGTGAACTTTCACTGTCATGACCACCAATGCCGGGAGGTGGAAGTGAACTTTCACTGCCATGACCACTGATGTCAAGAGGTGGGGGTGAGCTTCCACTGCCATGACCACCAATGCCGGAAGATGGAGGTGAACTTTCTCTGCCATGACCACCAATACCGGGAAGTGGGAGTGAACTTTCACTGCCATGACCACCAATGCTGGAAGGTGGGGGTGAACTTTCACTGTCATGACCACCAATGCCGGGAGGTGGGAGTGAACTTTTATTGCCATGACCACCAATTTTGGGAGGTGGGAGTGAACTTTCACTGCCATGACCACCAATGCAGGGGGGTGGGGGTTAACTTTTACTGCCATGACCACCAAGGCAGGAAGTGTAAGGATTATGTTTCCCTATCAGTATTCACCAATTGGGGTGGGGGGGAAATAGTACTGACACCGCCAATGCTGGGGGCTATTATTGTAGCCACTGACACCAACATCAGAACTTATTATTGTACTCACTGACACCAATGTATAAAAACTAAAAGAGTGTTGACTGGAGATATTTTTTTTCGGTTGCAGCCGAAGTTGGTGAGTCAGGCGTCTGGTTTTCTTCCTCTTCAGCTGATGAAGCAAGAAGCCATCAAGGGACACAGACCCAGGTGGGAGAATTGCATTCCCATGGTATAAACGCACGTTTGGGTTTTTATTACGATGGGTGTAGAAAATGTGAAGAAAACACATTTTTTATTGTATTTCACTAAATTGTCCTAATATCGTTAGATTCCGCAGATCATCAATTCTGAAGTCGCATGTTTGAAGACAACAGGGCAACATATGACGTGGAGTGAAATCTGCCTTAAAGTGCATGTAAACCCCAACAATGAACTTCTGATCACTCATTCCTTCTGCTCAATATATCATTCAAAGTGTTTTGTTACATCCCTTCCATAAATGTGAATAATCCCCGTCCATCCCGCCAGAAATCTTGTGCGCTGATAACTTCCTTTTGTTCGCTTCCTACGTAGAAGGAGGGGTTATGGAGATGGGGAGGGATTATGTAGAGGAGGAGGGGTTATGGAGTTGGGGAGGGATTATGCAGAGGAGGAGGGGTTATAGAGATGGGGAGGGATCATGTAGAGGAGGAGGGGTTATGGAGATGGGGAGGGATTATGCAGAGGAGGAGGGGTTATGGAGATGGGGAAGGAATATGTAGAGGAGGAGGGGTTATGGAGAAAGGGAGGGATTGTGCAGAGGAGGAGGGGTTATGGAAGTGGGGAGGGATTATGTAGAGGAGGAGGGGTTATGGAGATGTAGAGGGATTATGCAGAGGAGGAGGGGTTATGGAGCTGGGGAGGGATTATGGAGAGGAGGCCGGGTTATGGAGATGGAGAGGGATTATGTAGAGGAGGAGGGGTTATGGAGATGGGGAGGGATTATGGAGAGGAGGAGGGGTTATGGAGATGGGGAGGGATTATGTAGAGGAGGAGGGGTTACGGAGTTGGGGAGGGATTATGCAGAGAAAGAGGGGTTATAGAGATTGGGAGGGATCATGTAGAGGAGGATGGGTTATGGAGATGGGGAGGGATTATGTAGAGGAGGGGTTATGCAGATGGAGAGGGATTATGTAGAGGAGGAGGGGTTATGGAGATGGGGAGGGATTATGTAGAGGAGGAGGGGTTATGGAGATGGGGAAGGATTATGTAGAGGAGGGGTTATGGAGGTGTGGAGGGATTATGAAGAGGAGGAGGGGTTATGGAGATGGGGAGGGATTATGGAGAGGAGGAGGAGGTGTTATCGAGATGGGGAGGGATTATGTAGAGAAGGAGGGATTATGGAGAAGAGGAGGAGGGGTTATGGAAATGGGGGGGATTATAGAGAGGAGGAGGAGGGGTTATGGAGAAGGAGAGGGATTATGGAGAGGAGGAGGGATTATGGAGAGGAGGAGGGGTTATGGAGATGGGGAGGGATTATGGAGAGGAGGAGGAGGGGTTATGGAGATGGAGAGAGATTATGGAGAGGAGAAGGAACATTTATGGAGAAGAGGAGGAATTAAAGACAGGAAGAAAAGACATTATGGATATAGGGAGAGATTATAGGGGGGTTGTGGAGATGAGGAAGATTTAAGGAGAGGAGGAGGAGGGGTTGTGGAGATGAGGAAGGGTCTGTGTTCTTTGAAATGCATCAGAAATTAAAAGGGAAAGACTGACGTCAGGTGCTTAAGAAATTAGAATGGTGTTGGAAGGTAGTAGGGGTTATGGAGATGGTGAGGGATTATGTAGAGGAGGAGGGGTTATGGAGATGGGGAGGGATTATGTAGAAGAGGAGGGGTTATGGAGATGGGGAAGGATTACATAGAGGAGGAGGGGTTATGGAGATAGGGAAGGATTATGTAGAGGAGGAGGGGTTATGAAGATGAGGAGGGATTATGGAGAGGAGGAAAGGATTATAGAGATGAGAAGGGATTATGGAGATGAGAAGGATATGTTGTGGAGATGAGAAGGGATTATGGAGAGGAGGAGGGTTATGGAGATGAGAAGGGATTATGGAGAGGGGAAGGATAGGTTATGGAGATGAGGATGGAGTTTATGTTCTTTGCAACACATCAGAAAGGAAACAGGCAGGGCTGACACCACACGCTTAGGCAGCTTGAAGACGTCGCACAGTAATGACGAAGCGCGTAGGTTGGGACTTCCATCACGTCACTTGCTGAAGGATGAAATGCATGCTGCAGAGCCAGCAACGCTTCTTGTATCAGGTATTGTACATGCAGTGTTCTTCTATCTTTGTGTAAATAGAGTTTTATCTGAAATAAAGTGGTTTACGCAAATGGAGACTTCTCCATCTCCTTCTAACACTGCCACAAGTGGTTTAAACCCAGGGAGAGGACCAAATTACAGATAAAGAGGGGGCTAATGCAGTATTGTTTGAAATACCTGTCAAAACATCATCCCAAGCCACAAGAAGACTATGGGCTTCCTTCCATATTGGGTGATGATCCAATCTCAAGCCACAGGAAGACTATGGGCTTCCTTCCAGATTGAGTGATGATCCAATCCCAAGCCTCCAGAAGACTATGGGCTTCCTTCCAGATTGGGTGATGATCCAATCCCAAGCCTCAAGAACACTATGGGCTTCCTTCCAGATTGGGGGATGATCCAATCCCAAGCCACAAGAAGACTATGGGCTTCCTTCCATATTGGGTAATGCTCCAATCTCAAACCACAGGAAGACTATGGGCTTCCTTCCAGATTGAGTGATGATCCAATCCCAAGCCTCCAGAAGACTATGGGCTTCCTTCCAGATTGGGTGATGATCCAATCCCAAGCCACAAGAAGACTATGGGCTTCCTTCCAGATTGGGTGATGATCCAATCCCAAGCCTCTAGAAGAGTATGGGCTTCCTTCCAGATTGGGTGATGATCCAATCCCAAGTCACAAGAAGACTATGGGCTTCCTTCCAGATTGGGTGATGATCCAATCCCAAGCCACAAGAAGACTATGGGCATCCTTCCAGATTGGGTCCAAGTGATGATCCAACCACAAGGGATTTATTCCTTTCTTGTGTAAGCAAGGGGACAAAATCGGTCTGGTGAGTGCGGACTATTTCTTTTTGGTGTTGACACAGTGGAATTGGAGCAGATCGTTATTGTATCCACTTGCCAATCAGTCACCTACCTGGTACATCATGGGTCTTCCAGTGGTTGTACCGGGATGATGTCTGCAGCGGTATTGTTATTTACAGCTGATAGTTGGCTTTCTTGTAATAGCAATCGGAGCGACCCCCCCATCTTCCTTTCACCACTTTTAAGTGATCTCCTGTCCCACCAGGGGTCCCGATCGACCAGCCGGCTAGTCACAGATCCAAGCAAAGACCGGATCAGCTTTGTCCAGCTCTGTTAAATAGCAAACTGGAAGCGATGACCTGACATCCCTTTCCGTTTACTCGGAAACAATCGCCGCCATTTTGAAAAAAATAAAAGCATCCAATCACTCCGATATTGGTGTGATTGAACGCTTTTATAGGCAGAGGAGGGATTTGGGGGTCTTACTGACCCCAGATCCCTCCATAAAGAGTACCTGTCACAGGCCTGTTTCTGCCACAAAGGATGTTTACATTCTTTGTGACAGCAATAAATGGGATCAAAAAATGTTTTTTAAAGTGACAATGTAAGATAAAAAAAAATGTAAGTGCCCCTGTCCCCCCCATTCTTGCACGCAAAGGCGAACGCACACGTTGATCCTGCACGCACGCACACAGTGGTCATCCTACACATGTGAGGTATCCCAGTGAACATCAGATCACGGGCCGTAATTCTAGCACCAGATCTCTCCTGTAAATATAAAGTGGTCACCTGTAAAGGCTTTTAAAATGTCACCTATGGATAGTACAATTGTTTGTTTGTCGCCGTTGTGTGGGCGTACGCAATATTAAAGTATGACATGTTTGCTATCTATTTACTCGGCGTAACGTCATCTTTTATATTTTACCAAAAAAATGGGTTATGTATTGTTTTTGTTTGCATTAAAATTCAAAAAAGTGTATTGGGTTTGAAAAACCGCTGCGAAAATACCGTGTGATGTAAAAAATGGCAAAACCCACCAATGTATTCTCTAAGGCAGGGGTGTCAAACTTCATTGTGGGCCACATCAGCATTATGGTTGCCCTCAGTTGTATTGTCAAGACTAGATGTCCACATCATTTCCCCCCCCCCCCCCCCGCATCTTCCACCCTCCCTTAGCACAGTGCTGTGGCCAGGAAGAAGCTGGAGATGGAGCTGGGAAGCAGAAAGTGCAGGGTCTGCAGGAGGACCATGTTCTCCCTCTTCCTGTTTGGGTTTCCTCTGGGTACTTTGGTTTCCTCCCACACTCCAAAACCATGCTGGGAGGTGAATTGGATCCTGTCTAAATTGGCCCTAGTATGTGTATGTATGAATGTAAGTTAGGGACTTTAGGCTGTGCGCCCCTTGAGGGTTAGGGACTGATGTGAATGCACAATATACAGTTGTGTTGAAAATACTAGCAGTCAGACATCACTAACCGGATCAATCACTGTTTTTGGTGGAAATGATATTTCTACATGGCAGATAATTTCCTAGCAGGTGTAGTAGAGTCATAGAAATCCAACAGACCCGACAGTCATGACATGCATGCTGCTGATTCTGTGTCATTGAATCACTCATTGAAAGGGGCGTGTTCACAATAATAGCCGTGTGGAGTTCTATTAGTGACGTCATTCATTCTTTGATAAACAGGTGGCAATTATTGCCCTTATTTAAGGAAGGAAGGCAGCAAATGTTGGACATGCTGGTTACAGTGCATTTCTCTCTGAAATTCTGAGGAAAATGGGTCGTTCCAGACATTGTTCAGAAGAACAGCGTACCTTGATTAAAAAGTTGATTGGAGGGGAAAACATATAAAGAAGTGCAGAAAATGCTCAGCTAAAATGATGGCAAATGCTTTAAAATGGCAACCAAAACCTGAAAGACGTGGAAGAAAGCGAAAAACTGCCATTGGAATGGATAGAAGAATAGCCAAAATGGGGCGGACTCAGCCAACAATCAGCTCCAGGAAGATGAAAGAAGGTGTGACGTTCCCTGTGAGGACTGTTACAATTAGAAGACGCCGATGTGAAGCCAAGCAATCTGCAAGAAGTCCCCGCAAAGTCCCACTGTTGGAAGAAAGACGTGTGCTGAAGAGGTTACAATCTGCCAAAGAGCACATTGACCGGCCTAAAGAGAAATGGCGCAACATTTTGTGGACTGATGAAAGTAAGATTGTTCTTTTTGGGTCTAGTGGGCAGAGACAGTTTGTCAGACGACCCCCAAACACTGAATTCAAGCCACAGTACACTGTGAAGACCGTGAAGCATGGTGGTGCAAGCATCATGATATGGGGATGTTTCTCATACTACGGTGTTGGGCCTATTTATCGCATACCAGGGATCATGGATCAGTTTGAAGACATCAGAATACTTGAAGAGGTCATGCTGCCTTATGCTGAAGAGGAAATGCCCTTGAAATGGGTGTTCCAACAAGACAACGACCCCAAACACACCAGTAAACGTGCAACATCTTGGTTCCAGACCAACAAGATGGACGTTATGGAGTGGCCAGCCCAATCCCCGCATCTTCATCCAATAGAAAACTTGGGGGGTGACATCAAAAATGCCGTTTCTGAGGCAAAACCAAGAAATAGAGAAGAACTGTGGAATGTGGTCCAATCATCCTGGGCTGGAATACCTGATCACAGGGGCCAGAAGTTGGGGGACTCCATGCAACACAGATGTACAGCAGTTCTCAGAAACAGTGCGACTACAACCAAATATTCATGAAGTCATTCAAAGGAAAGCAAAATCTTCAAACATTTCTCAGTTTATATAGTGAATGTTGGAGTTTGGAAAGAAGAATACAAACACTGAGATTTTTTTGAACCGTCTAATATTCACTTTTCTTCCATTTTTTTAGAGGAACAACACAAATTTGATGTATTTTTCTTCATGTTGTGATTTGGAATAGAATGTGTCGTGTTCCCAATGCATTTGTGTGGATGGAAATAAAAGCGATTAGAAGGATTTTCAGCTTTAGTCACTTTTTTCAACACACTGATATTATTTTGAACACAACTGTATATGTTAAGTGCTGCGTAAAATGATGGCGCTATATAAGTACCTGAAATAAATAAATATAAAGTCACACAGCGTGCAGGAACGGTATGCACCACGGCATGAATGGGCCCTTATTGGGCTTTCTCTCTGGGGGTCACAGTGGTCAGTAAACCTCTCTGATGTGACAGGGACCTGACAGTCAAGTTTACAAGAAGAGGGTGAGTAAATCCAGGCAGTGAAGGGTTAGCTGAGGACCTGTACACAGAAGGTTAGAGGGTACAAGAAGGGAGGCCAAGGTTTGAATTACACTCCAAGAGCTTAGTTGACTGACAAGGTATTTGGAGGTGAAACCACTTGGCCTCCCCTGAAGGAATTGGATAGGGACATGACAAGCCCGCAGAGTGTCAGGTCCCCAGGAAAAAGCCTCCTCCCGCACATTCCTGTCACCGGATCAGGCCATGAGCAGGAACAAGATCAGAGTCTCTCACACCTCGCTGTCATCAGTACAGGGCCCCGGAGAGGCTGCTGACAGCCTGAGTGCTGCAAGGATTCCCCCATCCATGTCCACCATGGCTGCACACTTGAGGTTGTTGTATCGGGACAAGTACCGATCCTTACACACCCCAACACCTCAGGCTACTGTGTAGAGTTTCTTCTTTTATCATCGGCTTATTCCTGGTGTCCTTAGAGAAGGTAAAGGAAATACGTAGTCCCGGGGCCACAGGGAAGTTCAGAAATGGGGATATGTTCTGATTTCCGGAAAGCCTGGTGTTACAGATGACTATAGACAAGGAGATTGTCCTGGTCAGGGGTCGGGCTTGGAGGCCAGTAGCTATAGCAGTAGAGATGTTCCCACCAACCAGACAGGGCCGGGACAAGGGGTGGGCAGGAGGGGCTGTTGACAGCATGAGTGCTGCAAGAATTTCCCCATCCATGTCCACCATGGCTGCACACTTGAGGTTGTTGTATCGGGACAAGTACCGATCCTTACACACCCCAACACCTCAGGCTACTGTGTAGAGTTTCTTCTTTTATCATCAACTTATTCATGGTGTCCTAAGAGAAGGTAAAGGAAATACATAGTCCCAGGCCCAGGGCCACAGGGAGGTTCAGAAATGGGGATATGTTCTGATTTCCGGAAAGCCTGGTGTTACAGACAACTATAGACAAGGAGATGGTCCCGGTCAGGGGTCGGGCTTGGAGGCCAGTAGCGATAGCAGTAGAGATGTTCCCACCAACCAGACAGGGCCGGGACAAGGGGTGGGCAGAAGGGGCTGTTGACAGCATGAGTGCTGCAAGGATTCCCCCATCTATGTCCACCATGGCTGCACACTTGAGGTTGTTGTATCGGGACAAGTACCGATCCTTACACACCCCAACACCTCAGGCTACTGTGTGGAGTTTCTTCTTTTATCATCGGCTTATTCCTGGTGTCCTAAGAGAAGGTAAAGGAAAGACATAGTCCCAGGCCCAGGGCCACAGGGAAGTTCAGAAATGGGGATATGTTCTGATTTCCGGAAAGCCTGGTGTTACAGACGACTATAGACAAGGAGATTGTCCCGGTCAGGGGTCGGGCTTGGAGGCCAGTAGCTATAGCAGTAGAGAGGCTTCCACCAACCAGACAGGGCCGGGACAAGGGGTGGGTAGGAGGGGCTGCTGCCCTGGGCACTGTGGTATTATATGAGGGTTGGGGGTACCACGAGGAGATTGGGCGAGGGGATTTGTGTTCGGAGAAGGAATATGAGGAGGGCGGCTGGGGGGCAAGAATGGTTCTAAGAGGGGAAATTTGGGAAGCTGTGCTAGGATTGCTGATTGTGGGAGATTTATTTTGGGAGGGGGGGCCGGATTTGTGTTAGAAGGGTGGGGTGGGGCTAGAAAAGATAATATAGTAAAGGGAGGGGACTTGGTGCTAGGAGTGGTAATTTTTTTTTGGGGGGGGGGCAGGGAATGATTGAGGGGTTTTTGTGATAGAAGGGGAACTTTGGGGAGGGGTTGTACTAGGATGGAAAATTGGGGGAGGGGAATTTGTGCCTGGGAGGATTTAGAGTATGTGTGTGTGTGGGGGGGGGGGGGGTCATGCTTGGAGAGGACAGTTGAGGGGTAGAGGATTTGTGCTAGGCGGGGGAAATATTTGGGGGGGGAATTTGTGCCATGGGCATTTTTTGTAGAGAGAGGATTTGAGCTGGGGGGGGGGGGTGAGGGAGGAATTTCTGTGAGGGGAAGGGGGGCTTTCAGTAGGGGGCGGATTTGTACTGGAAGAAAAATGAATATATGCTTTGGGGGTAAGCATGCAGTAAATGATTTTTTTTGGGGGGAGGGGGGCTTTTGCTGACACATTATGCTCATAAATCTTGGGGGGGCCACAATTTGGCATTTTCGCCCTGGTCCTCTAGATTACTTTGTCCCGGCACTGAGTACAGAAGCAGGTCACCCTGGCACATGACGGGGACTCACCCGTGGTGGGGGGTCTAAGCGCTAACCTATATTCCCCAGAGCTCCTGATGGT